>NC_072734.1:17332596-17632596 GCF_026930045.1 Uloborus diversus
ACCCGCTTCACTTCAGCTATCCTAACCAATGAGGTGGTTTTCATCAATCAAAAGTACTACTTTTAGTCATTAAAATGGAGAGAATGAGCAAAAAAATTACATGGACCCAGAAAATATTTTCATTTTCCCAACAGTTTTTTTAAATTAATTTTTTTAAATTCCGATTTTTCAAACAAGGCGTGGTCTTCATGACGCCACAAATGATGCAATTTGGCACATCTTTCTACTACGTTTCCACGTCATGATAATCAAGCAGCGAATTAAAATTGCGCTCTACGCTTGCTATCAACCATATCGTTGCCAATACAGGTGAGTAAAGATGCGAATTAAATATTTTGTTCTGTGAATGGCAACATTGAATGGCATTTCATCATTTGTGATGTCACACGACAGAAGTGTAAACAATAAAAGCGCAACGATTTAAGTAATTTTTTAAAAATATTAAACTTAAATAAATTATTTAAAAAATGGTCAGATCCTATGTTTTTAAGCATGCTCTTTCAGAAGAAAATACTTTTGAAATTTTGGAAACGACCCCATTTTAGTTTAAAATCCGATTGCACTATTTTTATATTGTTCACACATAATGAGGGGGGGGGGGGGCGTCTGAAATGTAGTGAAACTTATAAAGTAGTCACTTTTACTTCACTCCTAGTCCTTCGTGGTATAGATTTTCAAATTTGAGGAAATTAATAGTTCTAAATACATCAATTAACGTAAGTGAGTAATGATTGAAAGGAATACTGGCTGCTCACATAGATATATACGAACATAATTACGTATGGGTACGTTACGCACAGATATCACGAAGAAATTATTTAAAACTCATTCAGTGGTGACAACGAGAATTCATGTTTAAATTTCAGTGGAATTTTTTCGTGAATATGTATTATACTTATGTACATACAAACACACAATACACGCATATACATGCACACACACAGAGGTAAATATATTATTTGAATTAATTTTTAAATTTATTGTCATTAACCCGTTTTATCCCAATTTAGCTATCTTTCTTAAATTTGAGAGGAATGTTTTGTTTAAAGATTAATTAAACCTACAGCTGTCCTTTAAATAAGACAGTAGGATAAAATAGGTTTAGAAAGTATTTGGAGAAGAGACGCAAAGAGAATTGAGGGGTTGGGCTTCAAGCGCAAAGCTGGGAAAATCCTTTGTCGCCAGTGGTCGGTCGGTACTAAGTTTCATTAGCAGCCACTTTTTTTTTTCACTCCAAGTCCTTCGTGATATACGAGTATATTTTTTAATTTGATGAAATTAGTAATCTTAAATACATCAATAAATGTAAGTATTTTTTAAAAATAAATTAGTTCATAAAGACTGCAACTTGGTTTTGGTAGAAAAGATTTTAACTATTATCTTATGCCTTTTGTACACTCAAAGGTCATTTATTTACTTTTGGAGTGGCGATTAACAAAATATTTTTTAAATCGCTATTTCTTTCTTTTTTTTCTTCATTTAGTTGCCTTGTGGCCTGTGCCGATCGCTAATTTTGCCTCTTATCATGAAACCATAAGGTAGTGTAACAATGAGAAAAAATTAAACAGTAGCATTTGAAAGAATTCAAAATTGAAGAATTCATGCAATAGCATTGTAAAACATGTTTCTCAAAGCATAAATTATTTGCTCTCGTGTCCCCGTTATTGAAAAATAAAATCTTAAAGTCTGCCGAAAGGTTGGAAAACCAAATTTAGCGAGTTTCAGTGGGTAATGGAAGAAATCTTTCCCGCGCTTTGCAGAAGGATGTCCTTCCTCAAGCAGACAGTGAAATCGCATGGGGGGCTTCCAATTTCTCACCAAATCTTTCAGTTTGGCGTTTTTCTTAAAACTTCGGCAGTCTTTGAGAATTTACTAGGAGGCTCCACCCTGCTCGCTTCGCTAGCTAATCCTCTCTCGCCACCTATGGTGGCTCAATGTCCCCCGTGGCGGGTAACAAGGGATGATTTTAATGCTTTACCCCAGGAGACAGGAGTGAGGATGTCTTCAGGAGATCACTGGATGTCCCGCCTCTTAAGATTTAAAGACGTGAAACAGGGCGGAATGGCTTCCCCTGGATGTCTTGTACCCAATAGTCCCAGTATTTGCCTGGTTGTCAGTCCGAAGGAGATATGGCTACAGACACACACAGAGGTTTTATTAAGACCATATATCTCGATAATGGGGGAAGGAAAGCAAATAAGTTTTGGATCAAAGAAATATCTCAAGAAGCTCTTCCAAATTCCACCTAGTCAAGGACCCTTTCGACTCCTATTTGAGTGGATTACCACCATTGAGAAGGAATACTAATGGAGGGAGCCATAGCAAATGTCTCGGTGAAATAAGCTTGGGATCCAATGTTTCCCACGTCAGGTGACTTTTTTGGCTGGGAAGTTGTCGCGTTTTGGCACGCAATCGCTCTTTTGGCATTAAATATTTTTCAGACGGCGCTTATTATGAAGTCGGGGCTACAAATCAGAGCAACTCTGGCTCCAAATCCTTTACCGCATAACAATAAATAAATAAATAAATAAATAAATAACAGATACAAATACAGGCCTATCATTCAAATTCCCTCTCCCCACTTCTTTCCGGATTTTAAAATATAATGTAATTGTATTTTTCATGCATTTTGCTGTTTATTCCCTAAAATGACGGGCATGTACAAATAGTTTAAAGTGTTCTGTTATTGACTGAAAATTTATGGATTCATATCTATTGTAATTAATGTTTTGAAATGATTTCATACGCAGGCATACTAGTATTTAAATTGAAGCATAAAAATAGCAAATCTTTATTCTTGCTCATCTGCTGTTCACAGGAGTTTGGCGAGAAGATTCTTGCCAACAAAGCAAATGTACACAAAATTCTTAAGAGCCGTTAAATAATTACTAGTTAAGTAAAAAGTGTTTTTATGGAACTAAAATGTTATTTGCACTCAAGATATACAATGTTTTATAACTTTTATAGGTAAAATAAGTTCAAAAATTTAAAAAATATAGGCAACTGTGGAATATGCACTCGTTGAATGCATATTTTTTCTTTATTTAGAAGTAAAAAACATTCGTACATGTTAGGGAAAAGTTACTGAACCTCCTGGTGTGACTTTTTCCTCACATTTTACAATGCTAGAATACTGCACTATTACTATAAATCTAATTTTTCCCTTCTACAGTTAAAGGTTGTTATCATGCATGTTTTCAGCTAATGAAAACTTCTTCAGCGGTTACGATCAACTCGAAATTGCTCCCCAAGTCACATGGTACTGTTGTCGTATCGGGATAGTAGGGTTGCACTCTCTCCATCTATTCCTTCTCAATGATTACCACTGGGCTACGAATCGATAAAGGAGAAAGAGTTATTGCTATCTACACATAACGGAAAGCAGCCAATGTGAAATCCAAACCCGCACTACTGTCACACGTCTCCCGAGGAGTGCTCGCGTCCTCGCATCTCATAAGACGAGAGAGAGGGTGTGTTCCCCCACGCGACGGTTATTTCCATCTTGAGGGAGACACGCTTCGGTGGCTCCTGCCAGAAACATGACGCAAGAGCCGGATTCGTCGCGGGATCCGACTCAGATCCGACATTTTGGATCGATCAGGTCCGTCAGGAACCCAAAACAAAGTCGTAGGTGAAGATTTATAACTATGCTTTGGATGCGTTGTTTCACCAGGGCTGAGGAGTTGGAGGGAAAGTGACTGGCTCCGGCTCCTGAAATTTCAAAACCTTCGAATCTGACTCCTCAATCCCAAAATCAGCCCATCTCCAACGCTTACTACGCGGTTGAGTTAAAGACTCGGAGGGAAAATGACCGACTCTGACTCCCGACTCCTTTACCACAAAATCAGTCTGACTGTGTTTCAGCAGCTATATGTTTTACTAGAGCAGCCTGAATTTACCTTCAGGAGGGGGGGGGGGAGGGCACAGTCGCCCTTTTAAGTTTTTAATACTATCTTATTAGCGTTGACAATGTGTGTGAAAATCTGGGCTGTGACCTAAGGCCTTGCTGAGTTGTTTGGTTGAAGTTTGACTATTTCAATCCGTAATAAAAGAGATCGACCGGCCAACAACACAGCTAGTAGTTAAAACAAGAGATTGCTCTTTGCAAAAAATCACCTTTTGATACACTATTATTGCATCAGAAATTTCAATTATCTTGCTAAATTTGCTCGAAAATACTTTTTACTCAACTTCTTATTGGCTTTCTTGACGATGTAGGGTAGTCAGACCAGTCAATAAAGAGCTCGTAGGCCTTTTTTTAAAATTATTGTTATCATTTTTTTAAGTTTCAAAAGTTTTTCTTAGATAAATTGGCAACAATAACTTCATTCTACACAATTTCATACCGAAAATGAATAGAATGTATTGTGTTTGCCCACTGGTTAGACGCGTACTGGGCTCCTGAACTAATTTTTATCTATACCACAGGGGGGAAAAAAAAAGACTTAAGTAGTTTTTTTCTTTTTTTAAATAACTGCAGTCCTGTACCAAACAAGTACTGTATTTTTTATTGATATTATCAATGTTTAAAAATGGAAATGCTCTTATAGCTGTTTATTTGCTGATCAGCCTACCTTAAAATGAAGTGATGTAAATAAAACGTGTTCAAATATTTGAAACGAGACCGGATCAAAGCTGTCATGGAACCAAGATGTCGGATAATGCAGGTCTGCCGTTTACAGCGACTCTTGCTGAATGAGACGATGGGATGAGGTAAGAGCAGAAGTTAGACTCCCCGCATTAAAAGGAATTGTATAAGAAACCTGGCACAGCCAAAAATTCTTCATGTAATCTAGAGAAAAAAAGTCCCGAAGGATATTCCATTTGAAAAACCTTGCAGTGGCATTAAGCTAGAAATTGGGAAACTAATGTCTAAAATTGGACTTCGAAAGAAAATGTAACGGTCCATTGGTCTATTTATAACTTTATTCGTAATAAAGTGTGGACTCAGTCTTTTTTTTTTTTTACCAGAAACTTCTTTTTGTGAATTTTCAATTGCTTGCATACTTTTTGTGGAATTGAGGTTCATTTTGAGAAATGTACTAATTCGGTTAGGAAAACTGTAAATAAGTTGATAAATATGGAAGCTAAAAGAACACATTAGTTCATACGCATACAAATTATGAAATCTAGGGTATAAAAAATGATTTAATAGATATTTATGCAAGGCAAGTTCTAACAAAAGAAGTGCGAAAATCGGCCGAATGGTTCTAGGCGCTATGCGCGTAACAGACAGAGATCCAGAAATCCAGAGATCTAGACATACAGACTTTCAGTTTTATTATTAGTAAAGTAAAAGCAATGCCTTTCATTACCAGAGTTCAATGTGCGCACCGTATGTTGCTGTGGAATTCCCATTTCCACAAACGGTACACACATTGAACTCCAGTAATCAAAAGTACTGCTTTTTGCTTAATAAAATTACTAAACACCTTAAATGACGTTTGTTTTTCTCACTCTGTCGGTACAGGGATTACGCATAATTAGTTTTCTTCATTTGCGTTGTCAAACAATGGGGTGGTTTCCTTCAGTCAAAAGTAGTACTTTTAGTCACTGAATTTGATAGAATAAGCAAAAAAAAAAAAAAAAAAAACTTGGACCCAGAAAATATTTTTATTTTCTCAACACTTATTTTTTAATTAATTTTTTTAAAATGTCTGACTTTTCAAACAAGGCGTGGTTTTGATGCCGTCACAAGTGATGCAATTTGGCGCATCTTTCACCACGTTTCCACGTTATAATCAAGCAGCGAATTAAAATTGCGCTCTACGCTTGCTATCAACCATATCGTTGCCAATAAACGTAAGTAAAGATGCGAGTTAAATATTTTGCACTGTGAATGGCAACACGGAATGGCATTTCATCATTTGTGATGTCATAGGCAGAAACCGTAAACAATGAAAGCGCTCCGATTTAAGTAATTTTTTAAAAATATTAAACAGAAACAAATTATTAAAAAAATGGTCAGAGCCTATGTTTTTAAGCATGCTCTTTCAGAAAAAAATACTTTTAAAATTTTGGAAACGACCCCATTCTTGGAACTTGTGTAGTATTACCCAACCGCATATTCATACGACGAGTTGTTGCTTTTCTATGAATTTTTAAAATGTGTCAAGGACTTTTCGGACACCTTGCATAATTTATCATTTTATCCGTAATTAAAGTCCCGAAATCATAAATAAGTAGAAAAATAAAAATGAATAATTGAAACAAACAAATATTTACGTGAGATTATTTTAAATGTTAGATGAATAAGTAATCAAGATATAAATAAAAATAAGTTTTAAATAACAAGAGTAAAAAATGTTTTTGTTCAACAAACAAAATAAAGTCGTCGAGAAATATTCATGTCTCAAAATAAATGTGTGACTCAAGACCTATTGACAGGAAATGACATCAATAGCAGGAAATTAAAATGAGAAGCAATGTTGTGATGTCATGTTTGTGTCGGAAAAGAAAAGAATATGCTTTGACAACAAAATATGTAGCGGTAAAAATGACAAGTAAAAGAACCAATTGAATTATGCGTTTTGGTAGTTAATTCGATGGGAGAACGCAAAATATTGAGTTGTGACAACTATCGCTATGGTGACACAACCGTGTATACTATTGATATTGCAATGATTTACTGCGTGGAATTTTTCAAAACTTTTTTTTTTATTATCTTCGAGGGAATAAAATATGAAAAATCAATTGTCAAATAACTATTAACTTTCTGTTTCAGAAGTTAACTATCTTATTTAACAGTTTTATGAGGTTTAAACTCACGGAACAAAGTTGGTACGCAGAAGGACACTGATAGGCGTTGGTAAATTTTTAGAGTCACTAGGAGTTGAGCCCAGTTGAATGTTTTGTCATGTCTGCTTATGAGTTCTTTCTGATAATCATCAAGGAAAAAAAAGAACGTTACCAAATATTGTTATAAACTTGGAAGCAACATGAAATAATTCTTCCCTTTTTGTTTCATAAGTTGAGAACCTTATTTAACGATTTTATGAGATCTAAACTCACGAAACAAAATTTGGTTTACAGAAGAACCTGGGTAGGTGTTGGTTAATTTTTTGGAGTCAATAAAAGTTGAGCAATTGAATGTTTTGGTATGTCTGCTTATGAGTTATTACTGATAATTATCAAGGGGGAAAAGAGAACATTAACAAATATTGTTACAGAGTTGGAAGAAAAGAAATATTTTGATTATTGATGTCCTGCAATATCTCAACACAATAATTACTTTCACGTTTTTCAAACCAAAATCTAGTGGGCTATATTTATACCTAAACAAACGCTAAAATTAGACAAAGTCAGGCGCGAATTGAATGGTGGTGGTGGGGGGGGGGGGGGTGGATCGGCAATGGGAGAGGGCCATGACCCCCATCCCTTAAGCTACCAAATAGAGCCTAAATCAGCGTCTTAGGGGTTTACATTTCGGAAAAATTGCACCATACCCACTATTTTTGCCCAAAAGTTGCACTTTGAACTGGTGCTTTTCTGCTGATTACGCCCTCCAAAATTAGAAGCTGGATCCGCCCTTGGACAAAACACTACTTATAACGGCGAAATTTCCAAAATGTTTGGTTGTAAGTAAATTTTTTTTAACAAAAAAAAAAAAAAAAAACCACTGATGCTGACAAAAATGTTTTTTTTTTACTGATATTTGTAAAAAAAAAAAAAAAATGTATACCTTCAGACACTGGTTTTCAATATGGATTCTCATAAACTGCAAAACTGCCGAGTCAAATGGTGAAAATGATAATAATACATATTATGAGCTATTATACAGCACTACAGAGCAGCAATAATAATTAAATCTGATTAACTTGAACTAAAATCTGTATCTTTTGTAGAATTATTTTAATCTTGAATTATCCTAGACGAAGATTTATTTTCCTATGCAAAAGACACTGCCAAATTATCTTTTAAATTTGTATCAAAAAGTGCAACCTAATTTCGCTCAAACATTAAGACATTGTTGGCTATTGTCTTTCAACGAAATGTTTTTTATACAAATAGCAGAAGTACCAATCAATTTTAAATTATAATGATACCCCATTTTTTATGCCAATATTTTTATTTTTCAATTCAAAACAAGTATGCGCAGAAAAATACCGTGAAATTATTGCGTATAGTAAACAAGGAAAATGTTGTGACTTCATCTCTTTTCAAATTAATTATTCCTCTTTTTCAGCTCCATTTTCAATAAATTGTAGCCGTTATGTTTGACCTACTTTTCTAAATCCCGCGTAAAAGAAAAAAAGCAACTTGAAAATTAGGTAAAGCTAAACGATGCATGCGGAAAATGCTGTCATTCAGCATTTTGATGAATAGATTAATAAAAGCTCTTCCTTAAGGGAGAATCGAATATTCCGTCGATCAGAAATAACTCTTGCTTCTCTCTTTCCTCCCATCCATTCATCCCAAACCGAAAGATCTGGAACAGTCTTAATCTTCTCAGCCAATATGCGTCACGCTTTGCGTCACGTGCATGAGCCAAACTTTGACTACTCAGCGATTTAAGTACTTTTCTGACCTCTTTTGAAGTTCTTCAGAACAATCGTGAGTCATTGAAGTTTCTTTTTCTTTTTTTTTTTTGACACCAGAATTACATTTTCTGTTCTTTTTTAAGCGCGTAAAGATTTATTATTTTCCAGTTATCCCAGACACAGGTTAGCACTGACATTACGGCACGGAAAAGTCGGTATCGAACGTTTTTTTTTTTTTTTTTTCACTTCTACTAAGCCAATTGATAAGTTATGGCTTTTGTCCGAAGTGTGCGTTTTTATTTTTAAGCATGAATTTCAGATTAATCTTTTTCCGAAGCAATATTTTTCATGGTGGTCATCCACATGAAACTTAGATCCCTCTTGGTAGAAGCGTAATTTGAACGAACATGAATTTAAAAAAAATATCCATAAGTTTTCCAACTATAAGCAATACTCCAAAGCTATTCTCAACCGAAAAAAGAGATAAAATGGAGGTAACACAACTCATTGTTGTTAATAATGATTTTTCTCAATAAATCAAATGCACTTCATGCCATAATTCATGAATTTAAGTTATTTGAACAAACAGTATGTACTGCTACCCATTTTTAGTTACGGCTGAAGTTTTCCACAGAAAGCAAGTTATTTCTCGTAGTTTTTCTATTGCTTGTACTCAGGTTGATAGGCTAGTCATTTCTCATTTGCCCACAACATTACGTTTGGATTCCTATTTAGTTTTTTTTTTTAACGGCAAATAATGAACAGTTCTATCAGAGCATAAATTACACTGCAAGTCAAGGCAACCAAAGTCACGTAAATAGGTTATTCAATTCAAAATCAACTTGTAATGCTATAAAAGATTTAACATTAATACACTTGTGTAAGTACAATGCTTGAAACTCAATTTTTAGCTACGGCTGAAGAGTTCCACAGAAAGCAAGTTATTTCTCGTAGTTTTTCTATTGCTTGTACTCAGGTTGATAGGCTAGTCATTTGTCCACAACATTACGTTTAGATTCCAATTTAAGTTTTTTTTTTTTTTTTAACGGCAAATAATGAACAGTTCTATCAGAGCATAAATTACACTGAAACTCAAGGCAACAAGTTACATAAATAGGTTATTCAATTCAGGATCACCTTGTAATGCTATAAAATATTTAACATTAATACACTTGTGTAAATACAATGTTTGAAATTCAATTTTTAAGAGATGTGCTGCTTTATTTAATGGACACAAACATGAAACAAAAGCCATGGTGCAATGTAAGAAAACCTATGGAACTATTAGTTAATTCCACAGAAAATTTCTTAGTACAGTGAAACCTGTGTAAGTTGACCACTTGCGGTGCACTACTTTAGTGGTCAACTTAAACAGGTGGTCAATTTTTAGAGGTGGTCAACTTATAGAGGTTGGATTATATGGTACAGATCTAATTCTGTGCCCGAAAATAGAGGTCAACTTAGACAGGTGGTCCACTTACAAGGGTGGTCAACTTTACAGATTTTACTGTAGCGGAAAATTTTAAAAGTTAGACATGAATTTTTACTCAAAGAAAACTCAATTAAAGCACTAGTTAACACAAAATACAAAGCAAACCATACAGTGGCACAGGCACTGTGAATGGAGAGTGGTTCGACTGCGCAAAACCTTGACTTAAGGTAATATTACCAATTCTATTATACTTTCGCGCACGTGTAAGGGCAGCAATGACCAAAAATCTTCCATTTGGAGAAAATTCTGACTTGTTATGATCGCGCCCAACTCTCCCCACATCCCTCTCTACTGTTGCACCATAAGATTATAGTCATGGCTTTTACTTCATTAAAGCTCCATGCGTGGATTCCGAAGCAACATTCAGAGCCTGATTACCGCAGGGGCATGTGGGGTACAGGCCCCTCCTCTTAGATTTCAGGGGGGCCCAAAATCCCCTTAATTTATCATGCTAATCAAAAATAAATAATGATTTCACTCAGAATCTAGAGTACAATGATATCATTGATAGTTTTGCAAATGCCAAAGCAAAGAAAAAATCTTTTTGTTGATAAAAATTGATCTTCAAACTATGATCTCTTTGCAAATCAGAAAATCACTCCAAGTTTAGTCTGTATTTACTATTAAAAGTTAGATCATAGATAATTTTGGTATTTACGGTTTATTCCAACGGGCAAAGTTTAACCACATTTTATATATTTATCGTATACTACTATATCTCTTCCACTTTTTAAATGTATGTATTATATTGTGGTACCACCAAATTTAGTATGGTTGTGTAAAAACGCAAGTATCGAAATATTTTATTGCTTCAACATATAAAAAACAGCGGGAATGGGGGGGGGGGCACAAAATGAATTTCATGCCCAGTGTCTCCAAAAATCTTAGTCGGGACCTAGGGGGGGGGCTCTGAAATAAAAATGTGCCCCATGTCCAATGTCAGGATGATTGGACTCTGGCAATATCGTGAACCGAGGTCAATGAGATCAAAAATTCATGAACTGACGAAATCAAAAACGTTCCGTACGGTTTCAAGAACCATCTCTTTTTCAAGTGCACGATGCCAGAGGCTTTCCGCGCGGGAAAGCGGCTTCCCGGTTTCGCTTCCGGGGCCCGCGTGCCATAGATATTCCACATTGAGGACGAGGCCTGGATTTCAAATGATTACCCGATGAACAGATCTCCACACATACCCCGATCCTGATTCGTTGGATTTTTAGCCTAATGCAGGTTTCACAACTTTGCTCCACAACTCCATATCTTTTAAACGGAGGGTAGGGGGGGGGAACTGGTCAGCGGGCCGGTTGTGATCGACTGGTGGAGCAGGGAAAAAGTCGCGGAAAAAAGTTGTATTTCTGAAAAATTGCTTGAATAGATATGAAAATGTACCAAAATAAAGCGTGTGTGGGAAGTTAAGACAATAATTTCTTCCCCCGAAATGAGAAAATTCGAACGACTGCGTCTCTATCAGCATTCGATTTTGATGACGTCAAGTCACACGATATTCATTCACAGCTTCAATGTACTTGTTTTGAGTGACGATCAAGCAGTGGTGTTCCCATAGGGTATTATACTCCATGTACGGCGTATACTCTCAAACATTTTTTTAGACATATAGCGTATACCCTCAAGCTTCATAAATTTTCATACTATTACATACTATGTAAATGATCACATACGCAAATTGTGCGTAATGGATTACTAGGAGCATAGCCACAGAAAAATTAATGGGAACATCACTGCGATCAAGTACTTTTTTTGAGAGAAAGAGAATCGCACAAAATGAATAAGGAGTTTTCGATAAATGTCACACTTTTTTTCAACATTTCGGAACCCCTCCCTCTTTTGTCACTAAGTGTCACACTTCACGTTTCCCCCTCCCCTCCCCTTGTCAGAGGTTCCGCTCTTTTTCATAAGCATATTGTCATTAAAAAATGCGCGATATTACACTTCTTGTTGACCCCCCCTCTCTCACACACACATATCCTACTAATCCTACTAGTCACAAACTCTCAATTTCTTAAACCCCTCCTCTCAAAGCGTGACATCATTTGTGGACAGCCCCTGAGCTCGCTTTCATTGCCATCAAAATATTATTATTTCTCAAAATAACTCCACTACCTTGCATCATGCTGAATTCCGGAAGTTAATTCTGAAGGACAGGTGAAGAAACACCTTAAAACGTTAATGTATACTTAGCTAATGTGGGCGTTTAAGTGCCTGTAGTTTCATTTTCATTTTTGCTGTTTCACATCGGAGGACAGTTTCTTTAAACATAATGTGAAATTAATTTTCTTAAGTTGCTTAGTTATGCTGTCGGTCCGACAGCATAACTAAGCATAGGTATGCGCGTCACAGAGATCCAGACATCCTCCGGACATCCAGACAGAGAGACTTTCAGCTTTATTATTAGTAAAGATGATCTTTATTTCACTAAAGTCCTCTAGAAATGCTCGTTGATAAGAGTAAACCTTTCAGGAGCCAAAAATTTACCCGTAGACATAGATTAAAGCTCTCCGCTAAGTAAAATATTTTCTCTACACAATAAATACTCGTATTATATAATGCATACTTCATAGCATTAATTACTTCCAATCACTATTGAATAAATGTTAGTGGCGTCACCACGGAAATTAACAAAAAACTTGTACTTTTCTCTGCATAATTAAATATCCCCTAAAACAAACGGAAAAAAAAGAGGGGGGGGGGGGTATTTCCAATCAAAAATTTTAAATTTTGGATCGGGGCATTTTTTCCTTTTCCCTGTGAGATTGATAATCACCAAAAACAGTTTTTAACATATTTTAAATGGTTAAATCTACCGCGATATAACAATGCTCAACAGTGAATGACACACATAAGAAAAGAAAGAAAGAAAAAAAAAAACATGAGATAATTTTTAATGCTTCCACAGAACATTATTTCTAACAATTTTTTTTTAAATGCCTTTTTGCATTTGGTCCGCACTTTTTTTCACGTTTGCCAACATTACAAATATGAATTATGTTCAAACTCCTCATCCTCAATGTCTCAAGTTTTCATTAAATCGGGTTTCACTGCAGCATCTCGATGTACGGTGCAGTAAAACCTGACACCGCGACGAACATCGAGACATTTTTGCGTCTCGGGATGTTAAATATTTCAAGTGAACAAAAATCCTCGTTATAGTTTGAGACGAAAAGGTTTTTAAGGGGTCACAGTACCTTTCAAACATTTTTTTAAAATTTAAGTAAATTTTATATTTTTTTGAAACCATAACATGCATACTTATTACTTAATCAATAATTTATTTTCAAAATTTAAAAATATTGCCTACTTTTTTTAAAAATTCAAATAATTGAAGAAAATTTCAATTTTTTGAAATCCCTAAGGCTTTTTTATTTTTGCACTAATTCAAATATTTTTTTTTTTTTGTTAAACGATCACTATAATCATCTCTAAAAATCTGTGCATTCATTTGCTTATGAGTTTTTAGAAAATTTTCTGTGATTAATTATGTAAAAAAAAATCAAAGGTTTTTTTTTTTTTTTTTTTTTTAAGGTTTTTAAAGGCTCTAAACATTTGAGTAATTTATAAAATGCTTATCCAATGCACAGTTTTGTCAAATATGTTATCCCAATTGCAAAAAGTATTACTTTACAGCTGTATCTTTAATGGAAAAAAATCCTTAGGGATTCTAATGACATCAAAACACAAAAATACCATCATCGAGAAAAAGTAGTTCAAAACTTTTCTTTTGCATAAGAACACATAGCGAGCATGACCTAAAACCAGTCATAACTTTTTAAATATTTGAACTGAAGCAATGAAACTTTTTTCCTGTGTTCAGAATACTTTTTAGTTTTGAAATAAGCAATGAAAAATTTTTTGATCGTTTCATCATTTTTAGGGTACTGTAACCCCTAAGCTACAATAGTTATCGGAAGGTGGGAGACTCTTAAGTTTTCTCAGTTGAAATCCCGTTTCGTTTTATTTAACATATTTAATCACAATCAAATCATTTTTTGTTAAAGATGAAGACGCATATACTTTAATTTTCAAAATGTACAAGTTCATGAAACTTCACGGGTATTCCCAATTAAATTCTCCATAGGATTTGATAATTATTCTACAAAAGTTAACCCCTACCCCTCCCCCCCCCCCTTCGCCGCAAAAAAGTAAAATGGAAAAGCAGTTTTTTTTTCTAATGCTGTATTTGTTGCCACATATATTCATTTCAATTACCAGGTTCTTAATTTACAGAAACTGCCTGATTCAAAGTTTTTTTTTCTTTCGTACGAGTTTAAAATTTGAATGAGCATTAAGTACTTATATTGCCTATAAGGGATAATTCTGTTTCCCCCCGAACTGGATTCAAGCTTTGTTAAAATTTTCTACGATAAAATGGTTTTAAAAATTTTCAATTCAATTCAAATTTTACATTTTCATGTTTCTAACTGCACGGTTTAGAAGCTTAAGACTTTTAATCAAAAGGAACGATTATTTTTAAATAATTATTTACGAGCAGACTATATTGAAAATCACTCGATTTTTCTTAAGCGTGGGGAAATACCATTTGTAATAGCATTTTACACATAAGCAATTAAATGCAAGAAATAAATAAAAAAGATAATAGAAAACATTAAAAACTTTTTTAAACTAAAAAAAAATAGTTCAATGTAAATAATAAATTCGTGTCTCGAAAAACTAGCCAAAAATAGTTTCAAATTTTCCACCAACATCAAGACAATAAGCACTAAAAAGAAATTTAATTTTGAAAAGGACTTGAAACTATTCGGTTATTTTAAGAAAAAAAATATATAGGAGCCAGGAGAGAAAAAAAGCATATATTTTGGAGTATGTCGCAGAATAATTTGAAAATAGAATTGGCAAGTAACTACAGACAGAGTGTAAAGTTCAAAAGAACAAATTCTATCAGAGGCAATTTCAGAAAGAAGACTAATAGTATAGCAGTTGGTAGCTTTCACGCTTCAAGTCCAGCCTCAACGAAAGAAAAATGGAATTCCAGATGACAGGAATATGTATGAGTTTGGAAACCGCGTGTTAAAACACGTGTCATGTGTGGAATATTGAAATTAAAAAAAATGAAAGAAATTAATACCGCGCCATGATTTTGGACAGTCGTTCAGAGAATTATTTGAAATGGATGAATCATGCTGCGTTTTCCACAACCTTCAGAAATAAAAGACACTAAGACCAAGAGAATTATGTTTGCTGGCGGAACAAATGAGAAAAAAAAGGCACGATTATTATTTTTTGTTTTGAAAAGGTGTCACACAATTTGCAATGTTACATGATTGATGTGTTTGTGCAAAGTGGCTTTAAGGCAAAAAGCAACAAATAAGTAGCAGTATGAAACTAGTAAATTGCGAAATTAGAGGCTATTTAACAAGAAAATAAAACATATCTCAAACAAGTAGGTAAACAAACATAAACAAAGTGACGAATAAACATAATGATGCAAAACTATAAATCATGCTCAGTATAAACATCAGCTCGCACAGTAATCTTTACCAATAATAAAGCTGAAAGTCTGTCTGGATGTCGTTTACGCGCATAGCGCCTACACCGTTCGGCCGATTTTCATGAAATTTGGCACGAAATTAGTTCGTAGCTAGGGAGGAGAACCTCGAAGCGATTTTTCGAAAATTCAATTTTGTTCTTTTTCTATTCAATTTTAAGTCCAATTTTACCGAGCAAATTATCATCACATGGACGAGCAAATTACCATTACGTGGAAGTAGTAGCGTAACTATGGGGTCTAGCGCCCCTGGCGAACTAAAGAAATTGCGCCCCCCCCCAGGGTCGTCCACATGGGAAGTCACTGGAGGTCAATGTGACCTCCATTTTTTTAAAAAAACATTTTGATTAGTTGATTCGACAAATAGGAGGCAGTATTGTAATTTTTTTTCTTATTTTCTTTTTTAGAATTGTTTTCAATGGATGCCCAATGTTCCTTCTCAGTAGATGTTATGTATGTGTCTCTAGCCCTTTTTCTTGCGAGTTTTTTTTTCTTTTCTTTTTTTTTCTTTTTTTAAAAGTCTTTTTCAAATTCTATGATGAAAAAAAAAACCTTCTCATTTTTTTTTTTAAATCAGTTAAAATGCCGCCCCCTGGCTGCTGCGCCCCTCGTGAGAGCCACTCCTGTCAACCGCTAGTTGCGCTACTGCGTGGAAGAGCAAATTACCGTAATATGGGCGAGCGAATTAACATAGAAAATTGGCAAGAAATTCAGTATACATTATTTGTAAATGTACAGGCGAATCAAATCTTAATATAATAAATATACAGGCGAAAAAATTTTCTACTACGGGCAAAGCCATGCGAGTACCACTAGTATAATAATAAAACTATAATACAATGATAGAGTACCGGTCAAAGAAGTTTCTTGACATTTTACACCATAATACACTGGCCTCACAAAGTTAAGGTACAACAAGTTTTTCGAAGCTCACCATAAAAAAATGACAGTAACAATAAAATGCATAGTTTGCATGAACTTTAAAACTATTTGTGAAAAAATGGTTACTACTACTATTAATTTATAGAAAAGAGCATCTTTTTACGAGTGAGACAAAAATATGCAAATATCAAGCTTTCGTACTTTTGTGTAAGTTGTGTTGATTTTCAACTGTTGTTGGCAGTTTAGGTGACAATAGTCAATAGAGTTTAGAAAATGTCTCAGAGACGTCATTTACCCGATTCGTTAAGGAGAGCAGTTAGAGGGGTGAAAATGGGATTGTCACAGGCTGATGCTGCTAGACGTCTCGATGTGTCTCGTAGTGTTTTTCAGAAACTTTAGGATCAATACCAATCCGAAGATCCTGTATCCAGAAGACTGTTCCAGGTCGACCACGAGCTACAACATCTGCAGAAGACCTTTTTCTAGTTCTTTCGGCCCGAAGGAGAAGACCCACCACTGTGCCGCAGCTCGTTGCAGACCACTTTGTAGCATCAGGAAGAAAAATCTCTGCTACTACGGTGTGAAATCAATCGTCTTCGCAATGAAGGTCTCTATGCAAGACGACCACTTGGTGTGTGTTCCGTTCAACGGACCACAGCGAAAGATCCGCTTATGCTGGGCAAGAGAACATGTGTCCTGGACCCAGCAGCAATGGACTTCTGTGCTGTTCACAGACGAGCCCAGATTTACATTGGAGAGTGATTCAGGGCGTCTACTGATCTGGAGGGAACAGCGCAATAGATACCATCAGTCCAACAGTATTGAAAGACCACAGTTATAGAGGTGGTGGAATCATGGTTTGGGCAGGGTGGTCACTGACCTGCATATGTTCCATGGAGGAACTCTGACTGGTCTGAGACATCGGGATGAGATCCTTGATCCATATGTCCGCCCATATGCTGGTGCTATTGGTAATGACTTCATTCTGATGGATTATAATACACGACCTCACCGAGCTCGGATTGTTGAGGAGTATCTTGAGGATCACGGTTTGGGACGAATTGGAATGGCCAGCTCGAGCTCCAGACCTGAATCCGATAGAACATCTTTGAGAGTATCTTGGCAGACTGGTTGATGCTTCAAAATGATCCTCTAAGGTCGTTACATGAGCTGAAACAAGGCTTACTCTGTGTCTGGTCTTCGCTTACTATTCCGGTGTCCGACAACTTAATAAACAGCATGGAAAATCAATGCCGCCAATGAATTCAAGTTAGTGGAGACACATTCCTTATTAGAACCAATTTTTGCATTGTTTCTATGACATTTTATAACATAACACTGTGGTGTTCTGTTTTCTTCAAAAATGGACTTTTCCGCAAAGATTGCTTTTTTTTTTGTTATAAATCGTTTTTGCAATACACTTATACAAATTTCTATGACGCACTCAATAAAAAACCATTTAATGCGCATATCCTCCAAATTTTTTGTTTCTACATTCATTCATTTTAAAATTAGAAGCAAAAATTTGGTTGTACCTTAACTTTTTGAGGCCAGTGTATTTGGGCATAGAACTTAAACCCTGTCGAACGTAGCTTTATTTCCGACAAAAATACGAGATTCCTACAGTGCCCAAAACAAACAAACAAAAAGAAAAAAAATTGGCAGTTTTTGCATATTTTTTCACTTTTCTTTCTCTCTTTTTGCATCTTTTGCATCTTTCTTGCTTTTGTTGTCTTTTTTTGGCTTTCGTTTTATTGTAAAAGCATGCTTATTTGGTTTTCGCAGAAAAAACGTGAAAAGAGCTTCAAATTGTAATACTTTACAGGTGTTTGTGAGAAATCTAAAGCGCGTTTCTTCAAATAACTTTAAAACTCTTTTTTGTAAGTATAGTATCTTCCCACAGCAGTACAGTCTTCAGTACTTATTTTCATGGAAACACTCTGAATCAGTTTAGCACGTGAAATTTTCATTTAAATAAAGAAAAGTACAGTAGCTGAGCTCTCGGCAGATCCCAAACAAATAAAACCCTCCAGATAAATTGAAAACAAATAAATAAATATCGCTCAGTAAAAAGAAAAAAAGAAGAAGAAATAAGGAAGCGAGTGAACTGATTCCTAGCACAGTTTTTTTCTCCAGCAAATTGATGACAGGTTTTTGAGATCATTTATTCAGTAACGATAAGATAAAAAAGCGTATTCGATCCCTATAAACACATTGAAATGATGCCTCAGTTTTCCTATTTTCTAAGCCACAAATTATCTACATTAAGTTTTGCATCTTCTTTACTAATAATAAAAGCTGAAAGTCTCTCTGTCTGTCAGGATCTCTGTCCGGATCACTGTCTGTCAGGATCTCTGTGACGCGCATAGCGCCTAGACCGTTCGGCCGATTTTCATGAAATTTGGCAAAGTTAGTTTGCAGCATGAGGGTGTGCACCTTGAAGCGATTTTTCAAAAATCCGACGTGGTTCTTTTTCTATTCCAATTTTACGAACAAAACTATAAGATGGACGAGTAAATTACGAAATTATCATAACGTGGAACCGTAACATGGGCACAAGCCAATTAGCGAGAAAATTCACCATACATTATTTGTAAATATACAGGCGAACCGAAAGCCCTTTTAATTTTTCTACTACGGGCAAAGCCGTGCGGGTGGGTACCACTAGTATTTAAAATAAAGCTGCATTTCAAACGTATGAGACATCTAAGTGTACCTGCAGATATTGGTCTATTTGCATTAAAGAACTTACAAGTTAAACTTCTATTCAAATTAAACTAATAAGCACCCTTGTAATACCTATTACCGTTGCATTGAGCAAGGTGGATTTTGTTAATCATTTGGTGAAAAATAGTTATAAGCATTAATTGTAGTCATGCCATCAAACTTTGTATTATTTTCAAGATCTGGCTCAGCAACAAGGACTGTCAAATTCAAAAATGTTTCATACATTGTTTAAACTTACTAATAGACTCGCTCTTTCAGAAAAAAATACTTTAAAAATTTTGAAAACGACCCCATTCCTGAATTCTAATTCAAGATTACATGATGCAAGACTATTTTTAAAACTAATGTATAAAAATTTTTAGATTTAGTTTGCTCCTTCAGTGATAAAATATCGCCATCATTTACTGGGGATAGATGATCTAATAGTTCAAAAGTCAGCTGTTACGCCAAGCGGAATGTCATTGCTGAAATATTCCACGGAAAAATTTTGTAGGTAAATATTATATAACGGTCTTATTTCTGTACGCAACTTTGACCTAGGCATTTTGGAAAGTTTTTTATTACCAAATGAGGAAAATCACATTTTACAAAAAAAAAAAAAAAAAAAGATGTCGAAATTACCGATTTTCCTTTTTTCTTTCTTTCTTTCTTTCTTTTTTTTTTTTTGACACTTTTGATGTGTATGAAATTTTTAAAAACATTAAAAGTAAGACATTTTAGAGAGTTTCGTGTTTCTTATTATATTTGTAAAAATAACATACGGCAATGAAATATATTTTCAAAGAAATTTTAATTGAGTTTGAATAGACATTGAGTTGAGTGGCATTGCATATACGAAAGCGGACGTATAATGCGTAAATAGAACGAGGAACTGTAAAACTTCAAAAATCTAAGACTAATTTCGAATTACAGTCAATTGAAGTATTATGAAGAATAGGAGAAAAATTGTTTGCAGGTTTTTAAATCCTTTAGTTAGTTTGCTGACATAATCTTACAATTGTAAAGTAGCGTCTATTTTAGTATAACTAATTGAAAATTCAAATGGTTGCTTTTTTACGGTCAATGAGTTTTGTGGAGTTAACTTTTCCGTAAGTGCTGACGATAAAATGATTTCATCATGCAATTTTCGGATATGTAACTGCTGTGTCAACGATTTGACATTAAATAATGAAGAATGTATGCAATGAAGAATGTATGAGATCATTAACAAAGAAAATTATGCAAATGATTCATTATGTACTGAATACTGTAAAAACCCTTATTTTTGCGAGCAGTAACTTTCGCGAAAATCAAGATTTCGGCGATTTTGTGAGCTGAAAATTTCGCGAATTTTAGATGAACAGAACCGAAAGTTGAAAAATCCGCCACGAAGAAACGTTTCGCGAGGCTTAAATTTACGCAATTACGATGAGCTCGTGAAAATTGAAGCCTAGCAAAAGTAAGTGCTTTTATAGTTATCTTAAATATCAACGTTTTTACTCTCTTTCCAAAATAGATTTTTTAATTAAGGTTCAAAGGACTTAATATTTAATTATCGTAACATTGAATCTACTAAACATCAGTTTGACAACATCATTGAAGATGACGACAATTTTTAACTGCTTGAACCTTGTTTATTCGCAATTCCAGAGCTCGAATACGCTACCTTGCGGTAATTAACAATACTAAAGAGAAAGGTAAAACATTCCGTTTTACGTGTTTTCTTTGGGGAAAATTACAGGCTTCACAGAGTTTGTGGTGTAATGTAATTTCAGAGGAATAGAAAAGAAAGCTTCCCACAAAGTCGATGAAATACTACTGTCATTTATTAAGCTTCAAAGCAAGTTATAAGTTACGGCATCTGTTTGTTTTACCTTTTTCATCCGCCATTAGATGGTGGCTGCAGCGCCCCCTGTAGTTTATTGGAGTTGCGAATCGGGATTTCCGGATAAAATCTGGAGCTTATTTATTTACTTATTTATTTTTATGTTTTCATATATAATTTTAAATTATGATAGGAAGAGCATAAAAATAATTAAGCCGAACATTTGTTTTTAATTTCGAATAAATGTACAGTTCCTGGATTAAATGCTCAGTAAATTCTGGTAGTTTAACTAACACAACTGTGGCTGTACAGCAATGATAAAGCGTTAGATTGATACCTTGTTTAATTGAAACGATACACGAGTTTGAACCAGAAGATAATGAACCAATTTTTTGTACAGGAATCACGCGAAAAATTGTTTTCATATTTCTTGATGTCTTTTAAACAATTCTGCTTAGTTTTTTAAAAAAAATATATGGTACTTTGTCCTAAAGAACGGTAAGTATTCTTATTTAAGGGTTTACTTGCTTATTACCCACCCAGGTTCTTGATCATCCGAACTGCTTTTGGTCCCAGTTAGTCCGGATAATAAACGAGGCTCTACTGTACAGCATTCAGGATAACTTTGCACCAAGTTGGTTATTTTGCTTCCCAACACTTTCTATTTTTTAGTGCTTTTGTCCTATTTGAAAGAAACTGAATGGTTTATTCGTCTAGCTACAATGGTTACAAACAGGGCCGGCTCTAGTAGTTCTGCAACTCTAGGCGATATTAACAAGTGCCAGCCCCCCTACTGAGTAATAATAATCTTTACTAATAATAAAGCTGAAAGTCTCTCTGTCTGTCAGGATCTCTCTCTGTCCGGATCTCTGTCGGTCCGGATCTTTGTCTGTCAGGATCTCTGTGACGCACATAGCGTTTATACCGTTCGGCCGATTTTCATGAAATTTGGCACAAAATTAGTTTGTAGCATGGGGGTGTGCACCTCGAAGCGATTTTTCGAAACTTCGATGTGGTTCTTTTTCTATTCCAATTTTAAGAACAAAACTATCATAAGATGGACGGGTAAATTACGAAATTATCATAACGTGGAACCGTAACATGGGTACAAGCCAATTGGCGAGAAAATTCACCATACATTATTTGTAAATATACAGGCGAACCAAAAGACCTTTTAATTTTTCTATTACGGGCAAAGCCGTGCGGGTACCACTAATATATGAATAAAATAAAAATAATAGTAAATTTCTTAAAATAAAAGTGAGTTTCTAGTTGAATTCCTAACTGGGTTTTGCATATTCAAGCACTGGTACACACTTTAAATTATCTTTTTTAACATTAAAGTTGTGCATCTTTTGGCACTGTAACAGACATTGATATTTTCAAAAGACTTTTTAGTCACGCAATTTGCCGCTTCTAAAATTAAGTTGAATTTCTAGTTTAAATTCCGAACTATGCTTTGCATATCCATCCAAGAAGTATCCATCCAGCATTGAAGCAGTGAATATTTTATGGCGCTAAAACAAATATTCATACTCAAAAAAAAAAAAAAAAAAAAAAAAAAAAAAAAAATGTTTCAACTTCGACATTTGCCGTCCCTAAAATCTGCCGCCCTAAGTTGCCGCCTACCCAGGATCCGGGCCTAGTTACCGCCCCCCCCCCCCTAAGACTGCAATATCATTTTTATAATAATAATAAACTTGCCCTTAAAAATAAGTTAGCAGCATCGTACACAATGTATAGTTCAAAACGATTCTGAAGTTATTGTTCGGCAGAGAAAAAAAGGTATTCTTTAATGCTGAATTGAAGTGGATGAAATTTCTCGTCCTAAAATGTAATATTCAATTCAGTATAATTAATTATAAAAATCTTGTAATACTATGAAATAAAAATGGGCAGTTTACAAACATTCAGAAATTTTACTTTTCTGATTTAAACTGGCACTAATTTTATCAAAATAATTTACTTTAAACTCCATTTCTCACACGGTTCAACTTTAACCGTAAGTGGATACGTTCGAACCAAGTTAATATTTAATTTTAATTTGATTTATGATTGTTATTTGTTAGTTTTGAATAAGGCGTTCTTCTTCGGCGTTTTTCTTCTTTCTCTCTTTAAAAATCTCTTTCCTAAATCTTTAGGAGTTTTTCTTCAGTTTTTTGGCAATAGGTACGGTTAAAATATAGAGGGAGCTCTTAAAAGTAGAGAAAATTCGGATCAAGGTTACCCTGATTCATTGTGTTACTTTTTTTTTTAAATCTCTAAATATTGTTTTTATTACACAGAGTGCAGATTACATTCAACGATATACGATACGTCAAAAATATGAAACAAATAAATCATAAAGTCGTCAGCGAAATTCGATCGAAATGCCGAGTGAAGGTTGTTCTCCACGGAACAGCTACCCAACAACCTCCAGCTGATGAAAGCAGCGAACACGGCAAATGACCCGAATTGGAACAACGTAGGAATACACAAAGGTGTATGTGCATTGGAGTGAGGGAAAAAAAATGAAGGATGTAATATGTGGCTTACCTGTCCACAGTCCTGACCCCTTCGGTTACAGGAAAAGTGTCCGCAGCAGTCCCCCAGTTTACATCCCAGGGCAGGATAAGATCCCTGCCTCAAGAAGAGTCATTCATGACAAAAGATGACAACCGAAACAACAAAAGCAAATACAGAATTCATGCAAACTGTCCTCACGGTACCACACAACTTGCGTTATCCTTGGAGTCCATAACGCTACTGAGGGAGAAGCAGAGGATGTTGTGGGTTTACCAGCTGAGAGAGAGAGGGAATTTCGTGAGATGGATTATTCCCTGTTGTAGGGATATTCCCCCTTCTCCACCAGGAAACGAGAAAGCTCTGTTCATTGTTTGTTTGCTCTGGTAGGATGCGCTTTTGCAGGATGCAAGAGCGATTTCACCATTTCTCATGCAAAATATTTATGTTCGGAAAAATCTCTCGTGGGTGGGAAATGTATGGGAGTGAAAGATTTCGTACGTTCACGAATCACAGACGTGATATTCAGTTTACGCGAGGAGTAAATACGGCAGAGTGGAATTAGGTCACCTCTTGCTGTGGGGTTTTTTTTTGCCATGAAAATCGAAACAAATAATTTTTTAATTCAGGCAGTACCATTTTTTTCGACAGGAAATCCTTAACCTTGTTGATTTTTGATGCATAATTGCGGTTTAATTTCGAACACACACACACACACACACACACACACACACG
The DNA here is from genome assembly GCF_026930045.1 of Uloborus diversus. NCBI lineage: Eukaryota > Metazoa > Arthropoda > Arachnida > Araneae > Uloboridae > Uloborus > Uloborus diversus. Next base: position 17,356,740 of record NC_072734.1, read on the forward strand.
CACACACACACACACACACACACGCACACATACACACACACACACACACATGCGTGTCGTAAAAACACCCGATAGAAGTGAAACTATTATATTTTCTCTTTTTTTTTACATTGTGAAATGTCACTTCACCCGCGCGTTTTCTCACATGCCGCACTCTTGTTCTTTCTGCGCCTGACATTGTCCTATTCACAACAAAAGTGTATATCTTAATGAAGAAAATAGATTACAAACATCAAGAAAACTAAAAAACTACTAAAAATCCACTTTTTAATTGTTGCCAAAAACAATGAAAAATATTAGTAATTATAAAACTATTTGCTAATTGAAGTCAACAATCTAATTTCAAGACTGAACTTAAGAAATGTAGGTTACGCTTTGAACTGATGACTTGACTTGAATTATATGCTTGCTTAATATCATCCTTGAAATAAATTCCTTGTTTTTGACCAACAATTATAAACAACTATGTCACTTCCGTCACACAAAAAGCTTGCGGATCAAAATTTCAAAGCCCTCGCATATGATGTTTCACTTCAAAAACTATATAGGAATTACATGTTCTTAAAACGTATTCATTTGTAAATGTTCCGAAAATTTATCTTAACTTTAAAATTCACTGGGAAAAGAAAAACGGTGCAAGAGCCAAGCTCCTGTGAGCTACCATGCAGTTTAAGCCCTATGCCTCGTACACTGATTTTGTAGTTTTTCTCTTTTAATTTACGGAAAAAAAAAAAAAAAACACATGAATGTTTTTTTTTTTTTGAAATCAACTCAATGCCACAAATAATTTGGTTGTGCCAAGCGTTGTCCGTACCAGCAACGACATATTATACAAAAAAGGAATAAATAAATAAACAAATAAAATAAAAAATAAATAAATAATAAACAAATAAGAGCATAATTGTGTGTTATTTATACCAACAAAATGTATTCACTGTAAAAAATAACTTCGCTTTTTTCACTCATAAAATAAATTTATAGCAGAAACATTTACCCTTTCCTTTGTTTTTATTTATTTATTTATTTTTTACAATGACTTCAATAATTTAGTTGAAGCTGTAAATTTCCTGGATAACCAAGAACATTTTTCTCAATTGAAGTGAAGAGAGACTTTTCCAGTGTTTGTTACTACGCGGAAGTGTAAGAGTCGGCACGACATTAAAGGGAATATCAGTGATTACGGGTGCTCCTTATTAAATTCCGAGAAACAACGCGAAATGTTGGTCAGTCTCCTCAGCAATCGGCATTCACGGATGACCTTGGCAGTATCGCCAGCTGCATTGGGAATCATTGCTTTCGTAACCTTCAACCGATTGCCATCTGAAAACCACATCTAACGTCTCGTAACCTATCAAAAATAATCAGACGTCTTTCACAGCTGTCTTAAATGCAGTGAAAGTTAAAAGGTAATTGTAATGTTGCCTGGCGGTAAAACCACACATACCGGATCTGTGGGGGTTATCGGGGTGCCGCTGATGAATGGTTTGGGGAAAATAATTATAATCACGAACAAAAGAAGAAGAAATGTGGTTGATCATGAGTGAAATCTAGGGTGGGGTGGAGGGGCCGGCCCGCCCTGGGTGGCATATTTTTTGGGGCGGCGATTCAGCACCTTTGATGTGGAAGAAAAAAAATCTGAATGAGGGAATCATACCTTAAATCTATTACTAGAGGCAAAGAAAAAAAAAAAAAAAAAAAAAAAAACCCTTCGAAACGTAAGGTTTTGTTGTGACTACAACTGCGCTTCTCAGTGTTCAAAGTTGAAATATTTCCGTAGTGAGCCCTTAAACCTTCATGACACGGCCCTGACTTCCTACCGTCACCAAAAAAAAACTGACTTCACTTTTCCTAAAGATTTGGGAGAGAAGTGTGTTCCCCTAAACGTTTCTCTTAACTGCGATTTTTGATGTAAATTTGGAATATTTCTCAGAGATATAGGCGCCTAAGATCCCCATCCCCCACCCCCTTTTTTTGTAGGAAGAATGCGGGTTAGATTAGTTTCCCTTTTCTTCCTTAAATGAAGTTTTCAATTTGTTCAATAATTTTCGACGGTTTAATGTTTATTAGATTGTCTCAATAAAAAGGCGGCAAATAGAGGAACCGCCCCAGGCGGCAGAAACTGTAGCTACGCCCCTGTGGGTTGAGCCCCTATTTTATACACTAAAAAGTTGCGAAAATAATGCATGCATCCCTAAAAATATCGGAAATATGCGCTAAAAACTAAAAAATGTATACTTATATATTTTGAAATCACGCCAAGAAAGTTGCCACATCTGAGTAAAGAGTGGTAAGAGTAACTATATTTTTTATTTTGTAGCTAAGGCGATAAGTGCATATTATAGCAATTATTTGCACGAAGTGTCATAAGCCCATTAATTACTTTAATTATAATATGAATTTCTTTTTTTTCAATTAGTTTAATTATGAAAATAAGTTCTCGTCTTCTACAGACTCGCTTTAAGCTCTAAAAGAAAAAAAAAATCGAAAGACAAGGGATAACCGGATTAATATGCTTTTTTTTTTAAGGTTCGCGAACACCCGAATGGTCAAAAAAAGTCAATTTTGAGATTTTGATAAATTTAGAGAGCCCCAATGATCTTCTTTCTATGTATGCAGTTTGAATTGATCAATTATTGAGAAAGATAGAAGAAAATTAATAAACTCAAATGCACTGCCTTTGATTGAAATTTATTTTATCTTTCTTAATTTTCTCAGTTATTCAGTTTCTCTAATTATGAGTTTCACACCTATTTTTAATATTTTAAACTGCTTATTTTTTTTAACCTTACTGAGGTAATAAAAGGTTTAACTGATTAAAATACATAAAAGCAAAAAAAAAAAAAAATAAATAAAAAAAAAAAATAAAAAAAAAAAATAAAAAAAATATAAAAAAAATAATAATAAAAAAAAAAAGTTGAGTTTGTTCAATTAATAAGAAATTTTTATTCCTACAGAATATAAAAAGGGGGAAAGGTTTTGAAAAGAAACAAGCTGATGTGTGCATCATATGACTTCCTTTTACTCCAATTTAATGTCATTTCCCCCATTATTGGCAATTTCAATGTGATTCAATAGTTTACCCTCTAAATATCACCAACAGTTAAAACCAAATTTAAAAAAAAATCGCCAAATTTGTCGCTAAGTTGGCGACAAAACTTGGCGACCAAAAGACTGGCGATATATTGCCAAGTGTCCGACAAATTATAACACCACTTGAGTTTACATCGAAATTAGCAATGATTTCCGCCCAGAAAGGGGAAAAAGACCCCTATAGAAACAGCGGAATGCAACCAAAAGAGGAGGTGCACAATTAGATCCCACTGGGAGTCTACGTACCAAATTTCAACTTTCTAGGGGATACCGTTCTTGAGTTATGCGACATACATACGCACATCTGCACATACGCTTATACGCACATACATACATACGTACATACATACGGACGTCACGACAAAAGTCGTTGTGATTAACTCGGGGAATGTCAAAATGGATATTTCGGTTTTTAGGCCCGCGTGCGGTCGGGTTGAAAAAAAAAAAACTCAACATTAATTCGGGGGTGAACAAAATGGAAATTAAGGCCGAATTTTGAGTGAAATTTTTTTCGCGAATACAATACTTCCTTTTTTGTAAAAGGAAGTAAAAAATCTAAAAACATTTTTCTTAAAGTTTCAAAAGAGTTTTACGTTCAGTTTGTAAATCAAAGAAAACAGCATTCAAATATCCGTGTCTAGCAGTTTTATATTTGTCGGGAATCAGATTGCGTTCCTTCTACTGATGTGTATCGCAACAAAATTATTGCCTTAATTTTAACTTTTGAGGTTTCCGTTAGTAACGTTTAGTTTCTTTAACTTCTGATGTAAGAGTGAAGTAGAAGAGGTAAGAATAAAGGAGGGAGTGAGAAGCAAAGGGATGTAAGTGGACATTTTCAAGTTTTGAGTAAAACGCGCTTAAAGTTGAGGTTCTAGGTCCTAGGCAGTGATGTTCCCATCAGTTTTTCTGAGGGTGTACTTCCAGTAAGCTATTATGCAAAAAATATGTATGCAATGACATAGATAATATGTCTAACAAATGTTTGAGAGTATACGGCGTATATGGAGTATCCCTTGGGAGCACTCCCGGTCCTAGGTAGGCTTTCATTGAATTTTTTTTTTCTAAAATCATGCGGTATAGCAACACCCCCTACTAGGAACACTAGTAATATATCTTTCCCCAAAACAGAGGAGAGGTTCACCTTTCATTTGTACTGGTTATCTCCAAATTTTTAATTTCGGCACTTGCATCCCTTTGCTTCTCCCTGCCTCAAATACTGACGAAGAGAAGGGTAAACCAGTGCCGAAGTTGGCTAGTGATAGCAAAAAAAAAAAAAAAAAATTTGAATTTTGACATCTTGAATTAAAATTATGTTTTTCGCAATCACGAGTGTGTGTATGTAGGCGTGTGTGTTTGTGTGTGTGGGGGGGGGGGTATGTGTGTTTGTGTGGGGGGGTATGTGTGTTTGTGTGTAGGGGTTATGTGTATGTGTGTAGGCATGTGTGTTTGTGTCCGTGTGCAGGCATAAGTGTGTGGGTAGTTGTGTGTATGAATGTGTGTGTGTGGGGGGGGGGTATGTGTATGTGTGTGTAGACATATGTGTTTGTGTCTGTGTGCAGGCATGAATGTGTGGGTTTTTGTGTGTATGTGTTTGTGTGTGTAGGTGTATGTGTGTGTATGTGTTTGTGTGTGTGTGTGTGTATGTGTGCGCGTGTGTGTGTAGTTGTGTATGTATGAGCGTGTGTGTAGGGCATGGATGCAACCTGGAGACGGCTTTCGCTATAGGAGCAGCTTCGTGAGGAGCCCGTCCACGGTGATGGTGCGGAGGATGCGGTGGGAAAAATCAAAGGAACGTCAAAAACAGTCAAATGAGAACAATAAGCAATCGTGATTGCTCAAAAAAAAAAAAAAAAAAAGAAAAAAAAATACCGAGTAAAATGTGTACCATTCTGTCTGAAAGCATTTCATTTAACCCCTTAAACAACAATGAGATACATTTAAAAGTTTTCGCTATACTCATTAAATGTTCTTTCTTTTACTCTTTGTAATTTGAATAATTTAGAAAACGGAAAGTTACCACAAATGTGGAAAACGAGAGGCTAGACGTTGAATTCGAAAATTTTTGATGAAAAAATAACTCTTGCATTAATTACAATTACTTAATGGGAAAGCACAATAAATTTATTTTTGAAATTAACTTTTTAAAAAAATGACGTTTTAATAAGAATATTTACAATAGCATCTCCTCATTCATTTTTAAGAGCATCTTAGGCTTTGTTTGATCAATTTTGCCATAAATTGTTCCTTTTTTTCTCATTTTCCGTTTTAATAACTATTATAAGTTGAAGTTTGATAGATTATTTCGGGAATAAAAATTGATTCCTTTAAATTAGATTTCTGAAGGAAAAATAAAGTTTTATTTTCCTGGAAATGAAAATTTGGTTCTTTTATATCAAAAAATATATCGTCATAGATTCAATCAAAATTCTATCTTTTGCCTTCATAGAACTCTTTTTCCATTGCATATTTAATAGGAATAAGATAATATTTCCGTAGGGGAAAAAAGTGATTGAAATTCCCTGCTCCGATTATATGACGTCATGTGTAAACGGAGCGCAGAGCTTGCGCCCTCTCGGTTGAATGGGCTGAAGTAGGGGTAGAAGGGGCAGCTAGAGTATAAAATGGGATACAAAGCATTCAATCACACCACTACCTGAATATAACCTTGAAAAGGACAAATGATAACCAAGTTTGGGGAAATTCGAAGAAATCGCTAGTTGGAGGTTTTGAATATGTACAAAAAGCTTAGCATTAATAGAGAAACCTTTGTTCCCCATCAGGAAATAGAACACAAGTACGAAAATACAAAAATAATTTTTTAATTAAATACTTTAAAACTTTTTTTGGAAAAAAAAAAAAAAAAAAAAACGCTGTTTTAGAACAGCTCGTTGTTTTAGAACACCTGTATTCAATGTTCACGGAACCCATAGTACGAAGGGAAGAATCCCCATTCACTCTCATAAGATATTTTTTTTCTAATGGCAGATTATGAACAGTTACAGCAAAATAACAAAAAATAAATAAATAAATAAACACAGAACAGAAAAAAAAAAAAATAATTTGAACTTTGACATCTTGAATTCAAATTATGTTTTTCGCAATCACGAGTGTGTGTGTGTGTGTGTGTGTGCATGTAGGCGTGTGGGTTTATGTGTATGGGAACGAGGGTATGTGTGTGAGTAGTTGTGTGTATGTGTGTTTGTGTAGGGGGTATGTGTATGTCTGGATAGTTGTGTGTATGTGTAGGTGTCTGTATGTATGCGTGTGTGTATGTGTTTGTATGTGTGTATGTGTAGGTGTCTGTATGTATGCGTGTGTGTATGTGTTTGTATGTGTGTATGTGTAGGTGTCTGTATGTATGCATATGTGTATGTGGGGTATGTGTGTGTGGGTAGTTGTGTGTTTGTGTGTGGGGGGTATGTGTATGTGTGGGTAGTTGTGTGTATGTGTAGGTGTCTGTATGTGTTTGTATGTGTAGGTGTATGTGTAAGTGTAGGCAAGTAAGTGACGCAACCTGGAGACTGTTTTCGCTAGAGGAGCAGCATCGTGAGACTGGCGGCCGGCCGACCGTGGTGCTGCAGAGGGAGGCGGGGGGAAAATAAAATCATAGGAATTCAAAACAGTCAAGTGAGAACAAAAAGCAATCGTGATTGCTCAAAAAAAAAAAAAAAAAAAAAACTGAAACCTAAGCCCATTAAGCTAACATATGTTTTGCCTCTCAGAGACTCTCTCTTATAAAATATATGTTAAAAAAAAAGATTGTTTTAAGTAGAAAGACTGTTGTTCGTACTCAGTGTTAAGATAGTCTAAGAAAAATATTGCATTCTCCTAAAAAAATTAAAGAAAAAAAATTGATTATAAATTATACTTTTTAAAATATAAAGTGTTTAACTCGATTGATGCTATTTTCAATCTCATCTCATGTTCATTATTTTTTTTAATAGAAACACAATAGTCAACTAGAAGTAATTAAGTGCTTGTTCGCGGAATCCCCCGAAAATGCTGCGGAACACCAGGGTTCCGCATAATATAAAGAATACAAACTATAACTAGAAAATCACCCGTCATGGTATGACGGGTGCAAATTGCTTCTTTATTAGAGATATTTACCGTAAAATTTGACTTGTTCAAATAGATACATATGAGAGAGAAATCTTTAACATTGTTTGAGAAAAAGTTGAATTCATCATTGCCATAATGAATTGAACTTAAAACGGATCGCCGAGTCATTTTTACTCAATGTCTGACCAGCAAAACAGTTGCTTATTGGATCTAGTTTTGCCTTGTTAAAACAGTCACTTCTTTGCTTCTCGAACGCTGCCAAAAAATATTATCTAATTTTCAATAAAATTATTTAATTTTAAGTGATGCAACAATGAAATAATGCCTTCTCGCAGGCTAATGCGCGAGTTTCATTGTTGGTGGTGTCACGATCTTTCGCTATTATGTATATGAGGATGATGTTAGCCCCTAGTTTCAAGGTAAGTTTATATGCAGTCTATCTTTTCTTGTTTTTTGTTTATACCACAAACCATGAATAGAGCACTCGTAAATCGTAACACTTTAAAAAGTACTATCATAATACATGAGGCAATCATCAAAAAAAAAAAAAAAATATCCATACAGTAAGAAATATACGTAATTGTAGTAGCAAAAATAAAAGATACTGTTTAAAAAATAGCAGACATGAAAAAAATCCTATATATTATACAGCGGACAAAATAGAAATGGAAAACATGTTGAGGTATCACAATTGCTTATTGTTTCCAATAGATCATAGTTGATGTTCCTTATATTTTTGAGCAATCACGATTGCTTATTGCTTTCGTTCGACTGTTTTGATGTGCTATCATTTAATTTTCCCACCAGCACCCTCCGCACCATCACCGTCGACCGGCTCCTCACGATGCTGCTCCTCTAGCGAAAACCGCCTCCAGGTTGCATCCATATCCTACACTTACACGCATACATACACGCACGTACAAACAAGCACATACACACACACCTACACACAACTACCCACACACTCATGCTTGCACACAGACACAAACATATATGCCTACACACACACACACACTCGTGATTGCGAAAAACATAATTTAAATTCCAGATGTCAAAATTCAAGTTAATTTTTTTAAATTTTTTTACGCTTATAATGCAAAGTCCTTTGGTCCATGGGCCTCTGCGATCGTGTCCCTCCTCTTGCGCTGTGGCTTCCATGTCCCCTGAGATCGACTTTATTTTTACCCTACCCTCTCGACTTTGTACAATTCTCTTTAGACAAAAAAAAATTCATCCAGCACACAACATTCAGACCCAGCCCCTGGCATTCATTTGAGTTTTGATGTCTTGATTTCAAATTATGTTTTTCGCAATCATGATTGCAATGGGAGCCGCTTGTATAATCCAAAATCCAACGAGTAGGATCCTATCGCAATTCGTGATTGCGAAAAGGGATGCTGGATGTTGCGTGTTTTTAAGATCTTTTTAGCCTCCGACACACAAAGAAAGGAGGTTATAAGTTTGACGTGTCTGTGGCTAACTGTGACTCGACGTTAAATCCCGGTTATCACAAATTTACCATTTCAACTGCGCTTGCGCACGGACTTAGCTGATTTCAAAAATCTTGCTAAAATTAATTTACAAACATTTTGAATTTGGTAATAAATATGAGATGAATACAGATAAAAATTAGAAATCACAAAGTTTTCTCTGATTTAGTTTTTAGGTCTCGGTAAAAATTGAATTTTGCGTCTTAATTATTAATGGATTCGGTGTCTGATTTTTTTGTACCTTTTCAGGACCAAATTTTTAACCTCAGAAGAGCATGCTAGAATTGCAGCATCACTTCTAATACAAAGCCGAACCCTCAACCTAAATAAAAATGTATAATACTAAGTTGTTTACGCCTAACGTAAAATATCCGCAAAAGACGGATTTCTGTACTAATATTTCAATCATTTTTGAAGTACACAACATGTTTCACATTCATGTTAAATAAATATTTCCAAACCAATAAATATTGAAGTTTCATTTTTCTCTGAAGACTATCAGATATTCATATCCGTAGTTTCATATAATAATATATCACGAAATCGCTGTGAAAATATTCTAATCGCATTCAGTAATTTGGTGGGACTCTCGCTCAGCCTAAATATTAACAAGCAACACGAAATCTTAAAACAGAAAGCCCAAAAAGCAAGCGCAGTTGAAATGGCAAATTTCTGATAACCGGGATTTAACGTCTAAGTCTAACTGTGTGTCTGTCTGTGGCACTCTAGCGCCTAAACGGATGGACCGATTTTGAAAATAAAAAATTTGTTCGAAAGGAGAGATGATCAAGAGTATTCTTAGCTAGGTTTCATCTTTGGAAGACATTAATTAACGAAGATATTAATTAAAAACCTCTAAAAGGTTTTTCGCAATTTTTGCAGTGAAAACTTAGTTAAAAATTTCAAAATTTAGTACCAAAATAAAGAGAATTTTTTTCTGCGTCTGATAGAATGTGTTTGGAACTTCCACGTTTCATAGAATTCGAATTATAACGTTTTTTTAAAGCAGGTTTTAATAACGGCTGAGCCTTAATTCACGCGATTGATAACTGAATTCATTGTTGGCCGACAAGGAAATTAAAAGCAATGATTTAAAATTTTTATCTGCTGCCAGTTTCTATATGTTCACAAATAAAATACGTGTAATAATAGCATAAGGCTTTTAAAAGAATCTTCAATTTTCCCTCATGATTCTGCAGTTGCGACTCAGTCGGTTTTTTTTTTTAATTTTTAATTTTATCGTTGCTTGTTATTATTATTTATTTGTGACCTTTTCAAACAACAAGATAACAGGTATTTAATAGTACTAAACAATGCTTTTTTAAACGAATTCATTTGAATACGTCCTGCCTGCTCAAAAAACGGAATCTTCAACTCATGGATCATTTATACTTCGCACCTATTCGTTCTGGATCTCCTGAAGTGGATCTTTCGCTTACGGACCTCAATGTGTCCGTATCCGAGATCATGTGACTCTCTAGCTACCAATCAAAAAACGAATAAAAGACACAATAAAGTGAAACGAGAAATAGGTCTTTATTGCTTAAAAAGCAAACTCGTATGAATGAAAAGTAATTGGCTTCCAATGTGCTGAAAGTTAAATAGTAGAATCGACGCTATTCAACCACAAAATTTACAAAACTATTGCTGCACGTGTTTCGTAATTTCAAGAAACCAAGGTTAGTTCCTTATAAAAGAAGTACGGAGTCCTTTAATCGTCAAAATCTATATACTTGTGTAAATCACCTGAATTCAATTTGATGGATAAAAATTCATAAAATTAAAAAGTTCAGGAACGACGCTCCTGTGAGCTAACCACCAAGAGCCCAGCACAAAACTTTGAGCTTCTAATGCTATAGAGTCAAAACGTTTTTTGCATTGAAAAAGAGGTTTCTTGTAACCGTAAAACACAAATGCGCAATAATTTTGCCTATTTTGTGCTATTGTAACGTTGGACCTAATTTTTTTTTAATTACTTATTTATTTTTATTTTTTTAATTTTATAAGTTAATATCGAAAATTTCCAAAATTTTGTGCAAAAATATTTTTTTTTCAAATATTATCTTTTATTTTAAGTTAAAATTTAGGTTCATATCATAAAAATATACCAGACAAACATGCATGAAAAGTTTTACGGAAATATATTAAAAACTTTCTGAGATATCATGCGCGCAAAACGAGAAAACCGAAGAAACCGGCACCCGAGAAAAAGAGGCTTAAACAGCTGCTGTTAACATAAATCTCTATGGGGAAAATTTCTGCATTTTTACGATAACGTGTAAAGTTTTTGGCCTATGGTAATGAATAAGGTATCAAATTGTTCAGAATTAAATTGTGCATAACATATATTTTTTTCCAAGAAACCGAAAAGTTTAAAGTTTAAAGGTTCTAAGACTTCTTAGCTAACTAGTTCTGTTAGAAAATTTTACTGGGCTCTTATTGAAGTGACTCTATGGTGAAATGAGGTTTATAGCTTTTGTATGTGTTCGCATTTACATGTCTATAAAATCTCTTTTAGACAAGATTACGGCCACTTGATGTTAAGCTACTACTCACAGAGATCCTAATGCATTCAGGGTTGAATGCCAGGTAGGTTAATAATACCACTACGTGGAACTTATTAACCTCCTGGTAACCTAACCTGGTAGTTAACCTGGTTTAACCTAATACCACTACGTGAAATACTAAGTTTTCACAATGTCACCTGATGACGCAATAAGACAACAATTTGAGATAAACTTGAGCTCTTTTTAAAAATATTGAACAGTATGTTCTTACAACGTGTTTCTTGGAAACCTTCCCGCTTTTCATTCGTAAAAATTCTTTTATTTTATGAATCTCGTGTTCTTTTGGGTATTTTAGTCTTCAACAGGATGCACTGAAAACGCAAGAGACGTATTTTTTATCCCAACGGTACATAAATTTAGAAGCAGGAAAAAATAAGCAAGATATATTTCTCTCATAAATTTCATTACATTGATTTATATCTTCTTATTTGCAAGAACTTTGACTTTGATTCTAAATATCGCGACTCAGATATGCAGACGGTTTGCGACCTGAGACCTTTTTTAATGAATCTACATGCTTCTTCAAAATTCCAGTCTTGTTTTATTTATTTATTTATTTATTATTATTATTTATTTATTTATTTTTTTGAGAAATTTTAAAATGTTTTCTGCTTTTTTGATCCAGAGAAGGAGCTATTATTGTTCCAAAAACGTTATTTTTGTAAAATATAGGAATTTAATTGCCTCAATGTAGAAGATATTTATTGTTGTCGTCCGATTGTTATTATTATTATCATTTCTTTACTAATAATAAAGCTGAAAGTCTGTCTGTCCGGATCTCTGTCTGTCAGGATCTCCGTGACGCGCACAGCGCCTAGACCGTTCGGCCGATTTTCATGAAATTTGGCACAAAGTTAGTTTGTAGCATGGGGGGTGCACCTCGACGCGATTTTTTGAAAATTCGAAGTGGTTCTTTTTCTATTACAATTTTAAGAACAAAATTATCATAAGACAGACGAGTAAATTACGAAATTATCATAACGTGGAACCGTAACATGGGCACAAGTCAATTAGCGAGATACGAAATCATCATAACGTGGAACCGTAACATGGGCACAAGCCAATTGGTGAGAAAATTCAACATACATTATTTGTAAATATACAGGCGAACCAAAATACCTTTTTATTTTTCTATTACGGGCAAAGCCGTGCGGGTACCACTAGTTGCTAATATAGCTACACACAGTAGTCATAACCCAGAGGCATATCTCAGGCAGTTTTGTAGTGCCACTGTACTTGTGCCACTATTGACAGCAGTAGGAACTAAATGACTAGTCACAAAATAAACATAACTCGTGTGTTCAACGACGATTTTATCTTTGTTTTTAAAAGAAAAATGTATTTAAATTTATTAATTTAGAATCATTTTGTTCATTTGCAGCTTTGTGTATTCCTTCCAACTTGAGTATTCTTTGCAATGGGGTCGTTTCCAAAACTTTAAAAGTTTTTTTTTTTTTTCCTGAAAGAGCATGCTTAAACATAGGATCAGTTTTCTATGTTTATGCTTCTGTCCGATGTCATTACAAATGATGAAATACCATTTTGTGTTGCCATTCACAGAGCAAAATATTTAATTCGCATCTTTACTCACGTGTATTGGGAACGATATGGTTGATAGCAAGCGTAGAGCGCAATTTTAATTCGGTGCTTGATTATCATAACGTGAAATCGCGGTAGAAAGATGCGGCAAAATGCATCATTTGTGATGTCATCAAGACCACGTCTTGTTTGAAAAATCGGACACTTTAAAAATTAATTAAGAAATAACTGTTGGGAAAATAAAAGTATTTTCTGAGTCCATATTATTATTATTATTATTTTTTTTTTGCTTATTCATCAATTTCTGTGACAAAAAGTACTACTTTTGACAGAAGCAAACAACCCCATTGTTATTATCTTTGCTCATAGTTTTCTAACATAATCTTTTACGTTTAACACTTTTTACAGTAATAAATAATAATTACGCTATTAGAAAGATTGCTTATTGTTCTCATTTTTACATCAAACGTCATAAGGGTGAAAATTATTTTCTTTTCGATTGGCACGACCAGTCACATGACCCTTTTTTTAAACATCTTCTCGAAAAATAATCATAAAAACTTGATTTTTACATCAAATTTCATCGCAATATCAATCCTACTTTTTGAAAAAAAGTTAAAATTCTTTTAAAAACTTCAGTCATTGGGAAAAATTAATCAATTTACAATTTTATTTAACGGAACGTTTTATCTCGTATTGAAACTGTGTACAATTCTTAGAATATTTATCTGATAATTCCTTTACGTATTAGGATTTGATTTTTAAAATGACCAAATTTATTAGTGTTCTTTATAGCACTATGTAGAGCAATTTAAAATTTCTTTTCCAAAACTGTGAGAATGTAATTGTGGATAGATAACATACGACATAAAAGTTCCATTTCTAAAAATTGTAATAAAAAAAGAACAAATTCGTATTTTGAGAGAAACGTTTCTTGGGGCATGAGGACTTGGTCCAAGGTACCTGTAACCGAAATTTCGTATTTATGTTTTTTTTTTTTTGAGCAATCACGATTGCTTATTGTTCTCATTTGACTGTTTTTGGCGTTACGCTGATTTTATTTTCTCGCCAGCACCCTCTGCCAGCACCACCGTCGCGTCGGCCGCCCTCATGATGCTGCTCCTCTTGCGAAAATCGTGTCCAGGTTGCTTCCATATCCTACACACACGCATACATACACGCACCTACACACACACTCCCACACACACCTACACACACACACCTACACATACACACACTCCTACACATACACACACTCCTACACACACACATACACACATTCATGCCTACATACACACACACACACACGAATGCCTACACACACAGCACTGCATACACAACACTCACACACATGCATACATACACTCACACACACACGCACCCACACACATGCGCCTACACAAACACACATACGCCTACACAAACACACAAGCGCATACATACACACACACACGCTCGTGATTTCGAAAAACATAATTTGAATTCAAGATGCTAAAAATTCAAATTAATATATATATATATATATTTCATCTGAGCAGCAACGACGCTCAAGCCAACACATACACGCACAAACTCTCAGTTTTATTTGTATAGACACAACATAGTATTTCGAAGAAGTATGCTATAAAGAGAAATTCCTAATGAAGTATTTTTACGGGCTTCTCAATGGTTTCAAATTCGAAGCAATACGGTTATTCCTTCGCATATAAAGAATTCCATTTCTAAAAATTGGAATAAAAAAGAACAAATTCGTATTTTGAGAAAAACGCTTCGAGGTGCACGAGGACTTGGTCCAAGATTCCTGAAACTGAAATTTCCTATCTGTGGACTTGTTCATCTGGCTAGCGACGCGCAAACCAACACATACACACAAAAAGTCTCTGTTTTATTTATATCGAGATAACATAATATTTCCAAGAAATATAGTTACAAAGGTTTTCACTACTTCAACGAACACCTTTTCCTATTCCAGATGATTCGAACGCAAACACACCGGGCGCAAAGAACTATTGAAATGGAATAACATCACGCGCTTCTCATTGCTCAGAAAACATTGCCTCTTTAAACACGACGGCTGTCTGGAATATTACGACACTGTTTACTATTCTTTACACTCACGGAGGGAGGAATTCTATTCTGTGAATGAGTGTGAAACACCTCAAGATGCTGAATTTTCGAAATGCTAATGGGTGCTTGCTTGGTCGGAATACTTAAATTGAGCTATCGTCTTGTCTTAGGAGCTACTCAACTTTTCAAACAAAGTGAGATTCCTTGAACATGGAGGAATGCGGGAGGGTATATCTTGAACATGTAGGAATAGGGGGATATCCTTGAACATAGAGGAATAGGGGGGTATATCCTTGAACATGTAGGAATAGGGGGATATCCTTGAGCATAGAGGAATAGGGGGGTATCGAACATGGAGGAATAGGGGGGATATTCTTAAACATGGAGGAATAGGGGGGATATTCTTGAACATGGAGGAATAGGGGGGATATCCTGGAACGTAGAGGAACAGGGTCATATTCTTGAACATGTAGGAATAGGGGGGATATCCTTGAACATAAAGAAATAGGGGGATATCCTTGAACATAGAGGGATAGGGGGGAGGGGAGTTCCTTGAACATGTAGGAATAGGAGGCGGATATCCTTGAACATGGAGGAATAGGGGGGATATTCTTTAACATGGAGGAATAGGGGGGGGATATCTGTTTAATTGTGAAACAAAGTCACAAAACCAAAAGTGAAAATTTTTAAATTTATTTTTCATAGTGGTATTGCAATGCTAAAATGTTGGACCTTCAACAGGAATCGTCAAGGAATTTGCTTTTCTCGCCAAGTCTTTAAATTTGACACTTTGCTTAAAACTTCGGGAAAATTTAAGCCCTCATATATCTCTAACGGAGGTACGAGGGCAAATAATGTTTGCGTCAAAAAATACCTCTATCTCAATGTACTCTTTCGATTGGTACCTACTTCATTTTTTTAAATTATTACATTATACATATACCTATTTACCTGGTAAGAACGTAAGTTTAATGTGTTTTCTGTTGAGAATATTTGGTGTTGAAGTTCAAAGCAAAAGCCTCCTTTGTTCGATATGTAGGGGAGAGGGGGGGGGGGGAACCCGTGTATCCCCTTTTGAGTAATCTTTACTAATAATAAAGCTGAAAGTCTCTCTGTCCGGATCTCTGTGACGCTCATAGCGCCAAGACCGTTCGGCCGATTTTCATGAAATTTGGCACAGAGTTAGTTTGTAGCATAAGGGTGTGCATCTCGAAGCAATTTTTCGAAAATTCGATGTGGTTCTTTTTATATTCCAATTTTAAGAACAAAATTATCATAAGACGGACGAGTAAATTACGAAATTATCATAACGTGGAACCGTAACATGGGCACAAGCCAATTGGCGAGATACGAAATTATGATAACGTGGAACCGTAACATGGGTACAAGCCAATTGGCGAGAAAATTCACCATACATTATTTGTTAATATACAGGCGAACCAAAATACCTTTTTATTTTTCTATCACGGGCAAATCCGTGCGGGTACCACTAGTTTTTTAATAAATTTACAATCCGAAGTTAAGGGAGCTTCTTCTGAATGAGCTCCTCGTCGCAAAGGTGTGCCTTGATGAAACACGCCCTTAAACCTCCCCAAAAATATCCAATCCTTCCTACGTGGCAGGAAAGTTTCCTCGAACTAAATTTAGAGGCACTTCGGGGTGCAACAAGCGTTCAACTTTTAGGTGCAATTAGTCCCGCTTTGCAAAAGGTGTCTCAGGAGAGAACACAACGTCAAGGGCACGCGGAATATCTCATCAGCTTTCCCAAACAATGCTGACAATACTGAGATTAGCGGCTTCGTTTGTTGAAAATCATTGTGAGCAGCAACTTAATATGTATGAGATAAACATTTCTAGATATTTTTCCCCTACACTGTAAAAACGATTCAGAAACGTTCCTGGAAAATAATGGGCAGCTGATGTGCCCAATTTCTTCCAGTAACATAGCTTACAAAAACCAAGAAAGTTTTTCGCTAAAATTCAGTAACTTTACTAAAAAATATTCAGAACTCTTCCCGATTAAAGCCAGTTGTGTCTCTGGAATCTTAGATTAAACTCAGGTGGGTATACTATAATAGTTTGGCACCTTACTGCGTTTCGAGGATAGCTCCAAAAACAGTATTACAAACATGGCCAAAGCTAAGAAAGAATTGCAAGTAAGTATCAAGAATTTTACTCGCCTGCAATTCTTGCTAAGCTACGTAGTCCATAGACTGATTCGCGCTCTTTGGACGCCTTAAGCCCTGGTTTCCTAGAAGCGAATTGCCGATCTTCGACGTCGCTCCTCACTGTGACGCTAAAATCAAGGTCAAGTGGATTCCGGTGTGACCATTCACGATGTCGATTTAGCTCAGGCGCGCATGCGCAGAAGAATCAAGTTTTCACCTCGGCAAGGAGTGACGCCGACGATCGGCGTGTTCGATCCTAGGAAACCAAGGCTTTATCATTCTGGACGGACCGCAATCGAGCTAAAACCAATACACTTCATATATACGCTCAGTTAATCTTTAAACTGGGAGCTAAACATATTTTTTTCAACAGTGAGAAGTCTGCATTCGTGCGACTTGTAAAGGGTGTCTCAAAATTAACGCAAGATTTGAATTTGCCGCCATTTTTGCAATAAATGGTTGGCAACTCTGAAAAAAGAACAATTTGACAGCTGAGAGTTTAGGGTAATCAAAAATGGAGCGTTATACGATACAATAACGCGCTTTCATTATTGAACAATTATTTCAAAAATAATGAAAGTTGAGGCTGGTCAAGCAGTTACTGTTATTGGCGCTCGGTATCGCAACACGGTAATGCACGGGTGGTTGTGAGCTTGTTGACATAGACCTTTGAATACAAATAACCCCATAAGAAGAAATTTAAAAATGTTAAATCACACGATCTAGGGTGCCAATTCTGATGACCGAAATGAGAGAGTACGCGACTAGGAAATGCCTTATGCAGTCATTGAAATGTTTCACTCTCTCTCTAGCTGTATGGTACAATAACACCCCATTTTTACTAACCCTAAACTCTCAACTGTCAAATTGTTCTTTTTTCATGGCTGCCAACAATTTATGGAAAAAATGGTGGCAAATTCAAATCTTGCGTTAATTTTGGGACACCCTTTAGAAATTCAGGAAACGTTATGACAAGGATACTTGATTTTTCCAGGAAACGGATAAAAAACATAGAATTCCCTAAATGTTACACGGAAATACTCAGTAACGTTTCGGAATTTTTTTTACAGTGTAACAGGTCTATCATGTTTGCTCTTTCCCAGCGTTAAACACTAATATACATATTCCTGTACTCACACATAAGAACACATACATAAGTTAAATGAATGAATTACCAACGTTTTAATGCATAAAAATAGCAAATTACTGCAGACACGTGTTTTGGGGTTACAATAAACCCTTTTTTCAATGCAAAGAAGTGTGAGCTTTTGGATGAAAAGTCATCCGAGGAAAGCAACATGATGGAACAGGAGATAGTATAAATACCAAAAAAAAAAAAAAAAAAAAAAATAGAAATTTAACAAAACAAAAAAGAACCGGAGCCGAAATTTATTTTATAATGGAGTGATTTCCTTCAGTCAAAAGTACTACTTTTAGACACTGAAATTGATAGAATGAGTAAAAAAAATAACATGGACCCAGAAAATACTTTCATTTTCCCCAACAGTTATTTTTTAATAAATTTTTTTAAATGTCCGATTTTGAAAACAAGGCGTGGGTTTTATGACGTCACAAATGATGCATTTAGGCGCATCTTTCTGCCACATTATGATAATCAACAAGCGAATCAAAATTTCGCTCTACGCTTGCTATCAACCATATCGTTGCCAATACACGTGAGTAAAGATGTGAATTAAATATTTTGCTCTGTGATTGGCAACACAGAATGGCATTTCATCATTTTTGATGTCACACGACAGAAGCGTAAACAATAAAAGCGCACAGGTTTCAGTAATTTTTTAAAAATTTTAAACTTAAACAAATTATTTAAAAAATGGTCAGATCCTCTGTTTTTAAGCATGCGCTTTCAGAAAAAAACTACTTTTAAAATTTTTTAAAACGACCTCATTCTGTCAGGAAAAGATCGTTAAGTAATAAATTTCTATGAAATCCCATAAACAATACATATTGTCCAATAAATATAAACACTCTGTTACATACACATAAGTTGTTATTGATCTACAGACAAAACAGCATCCTGGACACAACATCCAGCATCTAACACCAAATATTCTCAACAGAAAACACATTAATTTGAATGTGTACGTCATAAATTCAAATAAAGTTTTTCTCAATTAGGCGGCACTCGTGGAAGCAAGAAATCCAACGAATAAGGTTCTGTCGTAATTCGTAATGGTGAAAAACGTAACTTGAATTGAAGACATCAAAGTTCAAATGAATGCGAGGGACTGGATGCTGGATGTTGTGTGCTATTCGTTTTCTATTCTTTTTTTTTTAAATTTGTGTACTTCATTTATCTATTTAGTTAGTTTTATTCACTTATTCATTTATTTATATTTATTTATTTATAAAGATTTATTTAGTTACTTGTAAAGATGTATTTTCTTACTTATTTATTTATTTAGCTTTTACTAAATATTTAAAACCAAATTGTATTTAAATTATTTTTAACATCTTTCGCATATTGTGAGCTAAATACTGCAAATTTGGATAAAAAAAATCACTTTTGTTAAAAATTATTGTTCAAATGAAACAAAGTTTAGAAATGTTAGTTTAATAACGTTTAAACAAAGTCTTCACCTTCTCCAAAAATCGTGAAAAAACATTAATTTGTTGAGTTTCCTTTCGAAGCAGTATGAAAAAAACTAAACTGTTGTTACCTACTTGCAGCATATACCTCACGATATGTACACTACTTATAATATTTTTTAGCTTTAACACCGAATTTGAGAAGAAAAAAAAAAAGAAAAAAAAAATGACGCGTGAACTCATGAACGCACGTCAGAAATAATAATATATATTTAAAAGGCATATTTTCACAAATGAATTTTTAGCTTATTTTGGTAACTGAAACCTCGAATTTCTACAACAATAACTGCATGGGAATACATAAAATGAACAAAAACACAATAAAAAAAGAGGTTAGTGTGAGGAGAGTAAAATTTCAAAACCCCGCACTTCCCAGTTTGTTCCTATCCGGTGCAGGAAAGAGAGTTTTTACAGAGACTGTCGGTGCAAGTCTTTTTTTTTTTTTCGATATTTTTCTCTATAGAGGAAACTTTTCGCGAAGTTGATACTGCATTTATAATCTCATTTTTGTCGCAAAATTTTCTGATTGGACGCCAATTTGTGAAACATTTCGTTATTCTCCCCGTTTCGCTCGCATCTCTTTCGTGCCGAAAGTTGTATGTTTTCCAAAAACGAGGGGCAAAAAAGGTATGGAGTCATTTAGGGAAACTTTGAGCTCTCATCTTCGTGCCACTTTAAATTTTTAGTTACAGCGGTTGGCAATCTGTCGATCGCGATCGACCGGTCGATTTCGGGTCCTTTTTCAGTCGATCACGACAATTTCCTAGACCATGTTTTTGATCAGAAAAAAAAAAAAAAAAAAAAAAAATATATATATATATATATATATATATATATATATATATATATATATATATATATATATATATATATATATATATATATATATATATATATATATATATATATATATATATATATATATATATATATATATATATATATATATATATATATATTGTTTTCTATAAAAAAACATACTAAACTTCTTCATCAAAAGTTGCATTTGAATGTTTTTGAAAACTTTTTTGTAGTCATTGGAAAGTCCACAATTTTAATTTTCAATTAAATAATACTTTTTGCCTTTTGCTCTCGGTAAACGTTCATAAAAGTTACTGTAGTTTTGCAGATAAAACTTGCTGTGAATGTCTCATAAATTTCTACAGCAGGAAAGCATTAAAATAAAATACTTTGCGCTGAAAGTGTTAAAATAAGTGCAACGTCAAAGGGCGCAAATAAACGAAACCATTGTTTTAAATGTGTTTTCACACATACTGTACTATTTTGAAGCAAATAGTAATATCGTTTCAAAAAAAAGTTTCGTTTTTTGTACTGACATTATCAAAATGTCTTACATTTTGACAATAAATGAGTATTTAATCCACAATATTATTTGATCATTTCTCTACTATTCATTCGAAATACTTAATACGATTTCCAGCTTCAACCAATCCCATTTTTATCGATTTTTTAAGTAAGTAAATTCAGTTTAAAAAATAATGCACGTTTCGGGGAACTTTTAAAGGATATTCCACTGAACTGTAAGGTTCCGTGAACCTTAATTTAAGAAACGCTGCTCTAAACAATGTTCGCGGAAAACGGCTCCATTACGTTATCGGAGCTTAGACAAAAGCTATTCATTCAGGACACATCAAGAAGGTATTTTAAGTGGCGTTCCCTGTCTCTCCGGAAAAGAATTAGAGCAGCATCCTTCTATCTACAGCCACATGTCATCCCCCCCATTCAGTGACTCATGCATGATGCCACCTTATAAAATCAAATAGGAAGCAATCTTGTTTCCAGAAATTTTGGAATCTTCGGCATGTGGCAACAAACACTCGTCTGATAAATGCCTAAAAGTAGAGGACAATCATAGTAAATTGTGCTTACGACAGGGAACTGTTAAAAGTGATGGGGGAAATGTTTTGGCATTTTAAAATATTTTTTAGGGGTTCTATTTGCTTTTGTAGTAGCACAAGATAACACTGTTTCCTCATAATACCCACTACTTCAAACTCTGGCAGGTTTCGCTCACATTTTAGGTCATTTCATTTATGAAATTTTATCACAGGCGTCGACAAAAAATTTTTTTTTGAGTTTTAAATACAAGATCATCGAAAAAGAATGTCAGGAGTTTACAACCTAATTAAAAATTAAACGCATGGAAATAATTTTTGCGTTTAAAGGTAGTGCAAGAATATTATTTTAATGTCGAACATGCATCAAAAGCACAATCTGCAGTTTGTTATGCAGAATTTAAATTGTAGCAATGCAATGCAAATGGCGTGCATTACATCTCAAAGAAAAGGCGCTAGATAAAAAAAGCATTACATTAATGAATAAGCAATTCAAATAAAACTGAAAATGTATCGAACTTCTAAGAGCTTTTAGTTTGATTCTCGTTCTGGTCGAATTTCCTTCGATGTAGTTCTCAACCAGTCACGTGAACGCAATCGCATCCAAGTCGCCAATATGACAACAAATCCGTCACGTGACCGAACAGAAGCCAATATTAAAGTTAATCCCAGGAAAACGAGAATTGGGCTCCATAATGTGAAGTGAAAAAAAGTTCTGATGTCAGAGACTTGAAATGTCGAATCATAATTGCAACTGAAATTGTTTCTCCAGAGATGCTCCAGGAAGATCCTATCATCCTGGTGTTTGTTGGAGGACAAATGCACGTATCGAAACGTATTAAAATGAGTAAAAACTTAGTACTTTTTAAAACATTTTAATGCCAAATTCATGTTTAAATGTGCTCGTTAATGTGCCTGATACTATTTTGTGGTGCCCGATTTCTTTGTCGATGACCCTATACTTTATGGTCGAATTTTTATTATGAGTAATAAAGAATGTAAAATATGAAGAAAAAAATATTGTATTTTACTCCAATATTCATACCCCCATTCTCACAAAGAAACGTTTAGCCACCCAATCGAAATTAGTCGATAACAATAAAACTAAACGAACTCACATTACATATCGTGCATCAGTTATAATGACTTCTTATTTTCGTAGGATATTTTGATCGTCTGTCATCAAAATTATTCCATGGAAACAGAGTGGAACAATGAAAATAAGCTAAGATAATTGCATCCACGTGGTTTTAAGCTACATGTAAAAACAACTTCACTCATTTTTTGTAACTTTAAAACCTATGCAATGTACCTTCTGGATCTTTTTTTTTTTTTGAGCAATGATATTGCTTATTGTTCTCATTTGACTGTTTTGAATTCCTATGATTTTATTTCCCCCCCCCCCCGCCTCCCTCTGCAGCACCACCGTCGACCGGCCTCACGATGCTGCTCCTATAGCGAAAACAGTCTCCAGGTTGCATCCATATCCTACACACACGCGCATACATACACAACTACACATACATACAAACATACACACACATTAACACACACACAGACACAAACACACACACTCGTGATTGCGATAAACATAATTTGAATTCCAGATGTCAAACTTCAAATTAATTATTATTATTTTTCAAAAATAATAACAGCCCTTACTTTTGTAAAAACTACCGCATTAGGATTGGGAATAATGTTAAAACCAAAGGCTCCGAGGGGAGGGGGGTTGACCCACAAATTTCCCCTTCCCACCTCGCATCGCCTATGTCCCAGACACATATACAAATAAACATTCATCGCAAATTAAAGAGAATTAAGTATAAAACTACATAAGGGAAAATTACAAAAGTACAAAATACAGCCTACAAAAATACATTGTTGCACTTATTCGCATTTTATTTAAACAGAAAGTACATCTAAACTGCTGCCTGGATTAAGCGAAGTCTGGTTCGATACGGTCCGGATCAATAAGGGTTTATTGTAATCTCAACTGAGAAGTTGCGATTTAACCACGAAGGGCCGTATAACCAGAAAATAATTTCGGAGAGGGTTTTAAAACTTTCATGTTAAGCTTTGCGCTTTTTGTGCTAATGTTCAAGTCGTCGGGTTATCTATTATGAAAGCGTTTTATGCAATTAATATACATATGAAAGACATTTGAGTTGGGAACAATATTTTTTGGAAATTTTTAAATATAAACGAACATTTAAATGTCAAACCGAACTTTTCGGATAGGGGCGGTTGAACCCTAAGACCCCCCCCCCCCCTTGTATACGACCCTGTAACCACGTAGTTTGTCCTTTAAAGAAATCGATGTAAGCTTAAAATAATATCGATACCAACTATAAGTATTCCAGCCAGCTTCTGAAGAAAACCAGCAACAAAAAGAGAGGCAAAACAATGATTCACGCAAAAAAAGGGTGTGTGAAAGAAAAAAAAAGTTATATAATACTTTCGCAAAACCGTATGAGAAGGAAAGGTAAAAGACCCGGAGGTTTATTTAGGGCTACACCTTCTGGGGAGTGTGCGTGCCTTGTCGGGTCATTGTTTTTTTTTTTTTCGCTTACACCTCCGAATATCCCTTGCTAACTTATAAAAACCAGGATCCACCACAATGCTCTAATGTACCTGGCCCTGGAGCGCCGCCAGCGGAATCACGATCTTTCAGGAGATAGCGGAATTGAGATTCATTAAGCGAAAACTCATTAGCGGGAACATCCGAGGCGTGATTTAGATTATTAAGAAGGAAGAGAACTCTTTTCACGATTCAGTTACAGTCAGGTATCTTCGGCTAGATCAAGTCCAATCTAAGAAATTAAGAAAAAAAAGGGGGGGGGGGGATCTGCCCTTAGTTTCATTCCGAAAAAGATATAGTTTTGGGTGTTATTCTGGTTTTAGTTATTAAGTGCATCTTATATTTACCAGCCTCAAGAGCTCGCAGAGTTTTGATTAAAGTTCAGATTGACTTGGCTCCCAGTCTTGTTTCCCACGAAAGCTAGCCTACGGCAGCATAATAGCTTAGTTGCATGTTTGGCGTTTGTATTGCGTTATTTGGTGTAGATGTTTTCCCCTTAACATATCATTTCAATATTCATTATAACATCAAAAATCTGACACCGAAATGAAAAAAAAAAATGTTGTTACAACTTACATGTTTCACAGTAAAAAATAATATATATGGTAACTAGTCCTAATATCCATGTTGGCAGTACTTTTTAACGTAAAGAACAAGACTCAAGCAGCAGGGTTCGAGCTTACATTCTCTTTGTTCCGAGAGAACGGCGCTCCTAACATCTATAACGAATAGGACTGGAGGGTAGAAAGAGAAAGGCGAAATGGATGCTTCGCACCGTAAAACACGCGGTGCAAAAATTAGTTCTGCAATAGTTTACTTTTTCAAGTACAATTCAATATAAATGTTCTCTCTCTACGCTATAAACACTCCATTTTACAATAAAATAGACCTCAAAAATTTCCAAAACTTTTAACAGTATTAGGTTAAAACTTAAGTTGATTTACTGTTCGTTTTCCTAAGCCGAGACATAGCGCCAATTTGCGCATGCGTCAGGTCTGCTGTGATTTTATCAAAATAGGGAGGGAAATCCGGAAGTAAAAGGTGCAAAATAACGTGTTCAAAGACTGCAAGTGCGAGTGGTAAGTGCCCATCCTCAACCTATCGCCCCCTTTTGAAATGGAATCTGTCCTAAATGGTAGTCTTCGCTTTCGAGAACGGACAGTATTAAGGGAATGGAAATAGTATCAGATTCACGGTTGAAAGAAACATGAATAATTTCCGCAGGATCGATGAATTATCTTTTGTAAAGGTTCGGTTTTTAAGAGTTTTCTGGTTCTCCATCTCGGACTGCTAATTAAGAGATGTTGTTATACGGGAAAGTAGGCTTGTTTAATTCTGGAAAAAACTTCTCGCTAAAGATGTATTGCGCAAGAACAGTGACATGATAATGCGCTTTAGTTGATCAAGTGATTTTGGAAGTTATCATTTCTGTCTTAACGTTACGAAAATATTTCTTCTTAACAGTCGACATTACTGTATATTGAGTGTTGACACGAGCCGATAGAACTCGAAGCCATTTTGCTTAACAACTCCATTCTCGTAGCGGCTAAGTGAATGCTGATATTCGCCGTTGTATAAACTAAACATGAAGTTAACTAAACATGAAGTTCTTTACCATGTTATATACAATTTGGGGAGTGATCTTTCTCTCTGTACATGATGCTAATTCCACCATTAGTTTCATTAGAAACGAATATTCTTGAGCTTGCAAATTTCGTAGAAATACCAGATAAAATCCATTTAAAAGCTCTGCTTTAAAATGAGACTATGAAATGTAAACAATTAACTACATCGGGCACCTAGCCGTCTGCGGGACATAGGTATACATCTACATGTGTAGTAAGAAACCTTGCCAGCTTTCGGTCACAAATGTTTTTCATTGTTTACGATCTCATTTTCAGCAGAGTGTGCTAACAAGCAGAATTTTCTACAAAGGATGTTGGTTGCTTTTTCTTTCTTGATGGAATGGGGTTACAACGACGAAAGTAGTGATCTCCAAGATTTTATCACACTATTCGGTGAAGTTTGGAAGGAGTTACGCTGTTTAGTTAAACTGATCAAAATCTGCAGAAAAAGTGTGCCCTTTTCAATTCGAATTTTCACTTATCACAGTTTAAAAAAAAATGTTTTTCATATCCTGATTTTCTGCCAGCTACAAACAGCGTTTATTTCAATAGATTATCTCTCCAACAGCGAGGATTAATTTGCTCCATATGACGATGACGTCACAGACCACAGCACCTTCAACCAATCAGTATCCTTGAGTTAAAGACATTTTTAATGGTGTAATAAATGACAGTCAATTAGTAAACGAATCTCGCCAGCATGGAGGCACGGTTAAGCTGGATAATGAAGTGTGCTGATTGTAGGAGATCACGAGTTTGCATGAGCATAAATACGTACATATATCAGGAAAAAACTAATAAAAATTGATTTATTGGTCGTTTATAAAAGAAGGTAAAATCGATTGGACGACTGTTTTGCTTTTTTTTTTTTTTTTCATTATTGGCAGTTGAACGCTATAACAAAACGGAAAATTTTGAATATTTTTGCCTAGTCTTGATGGTTTAGTTTATAATTTATTTCTTCCTCCTTTTTTTTGTGATGACGAAATAATTTATAATTTCAGTTCTGTTGAGCTCTGACAAGTTGCGGACACTCTATTAACAGTTTTGTTACTTAATTATAATTACAATTCTCTTGCACACGTATTTTAAAGAAAACGCAGTTGTCCCTAACCGGCCTAACCCTACTTCTGGTATATGTTACGGGAATAACTCTTAATTGTGAAAAATATCTGTGTTGGAGAAATTTCTTTTTGAATCTAATCAAGACGAAACAGCAAAAACGAATTTAAAAAAGTTAAAAAGGACAGGTAATGGAAAAAACTGCTTACAAACAGTCGCGCTTCGATGGGAGGTCCAGTGACCTCCTCAAGTTCTCCTTTTCCGGTAAATGCTGACTGATAATAGGGAAAATTTGGATTCAGTATTGCAATTTTATAAAAATATTTTAACTTGATTCGCAACATTAGGGGGTTTCGTTTTGACAGTGTAATCGAGAGAAAAGTAAAAAATCAATCTACTTAACTTGAATGATTTTTACTGAAGCTAAAAAGACTAGGAATGATAACAACACACAAAAGGGATAACTTGAAACTGATTTTACAGTGTTACTGGTTACAACTTAGATTTGAAATAAACTTGAGGGAATTTAAGAACTCCAGAACGGAACAACGACCTATCTACAGAGCCCTCAAACCCAGATTCCTTATAAGTTTCGTAGCAACCTTTAGTGAATATAATTTTCTCCCTTAATTTTCGTTTTTCATGACACAAACAGTCTGAAATGGAAAAAAATGTACGAATGTCTCGAAATTTTTTTTCGATATATAGAAACTATTTTTTTATGTAATGAACATAAAAATTTGCTGGGATTTCGATATATAGAAAATTTCGATATATGGAGGTTCGACTATATATATATATATATATATATATATATATATATATATATATATATATATATATATATATATATATATATATATATATATATATATATATATATATATATATATATATATATATATATATATATATAGATAGATAGATAGATAGATATGGGTCATTCTCCAGAAAACGTAACTTTTGAACGCAAATATTTTTCAATTTCAAAACCTTTAGTTTTCTTTTGTTTTTCATTCTTACATCATAATGACATTGATAAGGTCTGTCTCGGAGGTGATGAATTTTCCATTAATATAGGCCTGATAGATACATTTTTCATGGAATTTTTTTTTCTTCGTTGCTACAATTTGCACATGTTAAGCGTATGAAAATATGTTCACTTTTTTTTTACATTAATTTGCATCCCTGAAATTCAAGTTCACGGAGGTGAGAAGTCAGAATAACCAGACTAAGTTTTAAGCAAAATATATCTTCTTGTTTTCTACAAAAATCTCCCAACTTCAGCTATGGCTGAAAATAAACAAGGGGGCTGGCTCCCTTGTATCATGGAAAATAAAATTTGATGTCATTATTGCCACGCGTTAATGAGGAATAGCATTTTGTGTTTAGGTAACTTAGGTGAGAATTTATTGTGACACATAACTCATTGTCCTTCTGAAAGGAACTAAAACACTATATTAAGAAATTAAATATACTTAAGCAATTAGTGTTTACGACACTTGTGAAAGGAATAATAAATAAATAAGTATATACTTTTAATTAAACAAGTTATTAAGCAACATAAACAGTCACACAGGGGTGTGTGACATGCCACGGAGGTGAGAATTCACATGTTGTGAACCAAAAAATACTAAAATAAAAATTATTATTAAAAAATTGTTGGCAGGTTTCAATAGATATATTTTTGATGAAATTAAAAATCATTGTTAAATGAATTGTTCCTTACAATTTTTACCGTGAAAGGCGTGTGACAGAAAAATTACACTTGTGAAGAATGACCCATATATATGTATATTAGTCATTCGGAAAAATTCGAAGTTTCATTCGGTCGATTGCCAACTTCTCCTTCCAAAAAAATTTAGGATTGAAGCGCTCCTGTTTACAGAAGTGAAGAACAACTAACTAAAAATAAACTAATAGAAAAGAGTTAGCTTCGGAGCAGGGAAAATGATCCTCTGGCTCCAACTCCCGGATATTTTAGAGTCTTCGACTCCGACTGTTTCAACTCAAAATCCGTCCGACTCTGGCTCTGACATCGCTGCCTTGCTTACTCGAAGAGAAAACGACAGTTCTCTTGAAATTTTAACCCTTTCGACTTCTAACGCCGACTTCTTCACCACAAAATCAGTCCGACTGCGACTCCGCAAGCATTGGCAAAGTTGCGTTCTTGGTGGGAAAATGACTCTTCTGTAAATCTTTCAACTGTGAATTTCTCGCTCTTTCCTACAACAATCTTCTACAGGGCCTGATTACCCAAAAGGCTCAGGAAGCTCGAACTCTCACTCAAGTTTTTCATAGAGTCCAAAATGACTGAAAAACTGAGCTAAAAAAAAATTCCATTTTCTCTACTTTTACTTACATTTTTAAAGAGATTAAAAACTTTAGAGCTTCAATATTTTTTTTTTCTTTTTGGAAGAATTTGCAAAAATGAGGAAACGTTTGGCAAAATGCTGTTTTCAAATGTGTTCATACGCTAAATGTCGGTTTTGCTCGATTGAGTTAAAATACACTATAATCAGTGATGTTCCCATCAACTTTGTCTGAGGGTATACTCCCATTAATCCATTACGCACAATATGTGTTTGCGATCATATACATAGCATCTCATATTATGGAAATTTTTGAAGCTTGAGGGTATACGCTATATGTCTAAAAAATGTTTGAGAGTATACGGCGTGTATGGAGTTATGCCCTATGGGAACACCGCTGACTATAATTACATATAATTAATTTTGTGAAGTGATAAATCTTAAATAATCTGATCTAAAAACTTATCACTCTTATTCGTTGAGAATTGCTGGGCAAACTTACGCAATGCAGGGAGGAGGGAAGGGGGACTTTTTTTTCTAAGCCACTTTTGAAAATAGTACTTGTAGTCCCGGTAGCAATTACAGTGTGCGAGGTGCGTCTACGACTTTTGAGGAAGTCTGCAGACTGTTTCATAATTAGGGGAGAGAAAACGTAAAATTTCTTACAGAAAAAGATCTTGCATTTCAACAAACGAATATTTGTACCGTATTTTCTGGGATATAATCCACAGGTAGCATGTACTAGTAGTTTTTAAGTTTAGCATCTTATTTTTAAGTATCTCTCAGGGTCGATTTCAATTTTACGATTGATATGAAGTCGACTTATCCTGCAGACTATTTTAGGACTTTCAATTTACGTCAAAGACTAGTAGTTTTTAAGTTTATCATCTTATGTTTAAGTATTTCTAAGGGCCAATTTCAATTTTACGATTGATATAAAGTCAAATTATCCCGCAGACTATTTTAGGACTTTTATTAATTTACGTCAGAGACTGTTGAAGAAAACTCAGCTTACGGGCTTGTAGCGTTAGTGAGTTTTGTTTCAATCTCCGTAGAATTTTTTGAAAAATTATCCTAAACAAAAAGTGGGGTCTTGAAAAGATTCTGAGCGACGCGTAACTTCAAATGTCAAACGATCCCTGCTCATCCACATTAAGTATGCATACGTGAGAGAGATCCATCATTCACACGAGCACTAACGTATGAACGCAGAACGTCTGTTAAGCTGTTTAATCACACATTCGAGAATCGTCGCCACATTTCAACGAATCCTTAAGCCAAGATAAATGATCATTTCGGAATAAATGTTATTGCTCGTGGCGACGCGAGAAACTTTGCCAAATTTTGATGCACTCCGATACTAAATAACCAACTCGGTGACCTTCAGGCGAGTGGTTCACCTTTCCATCAGGAGAAGAGTGCTTGGGGGAGAAAACAGCAATAGGGCGTGGAGTGATTGGTTGCATTTTGCTTCGCAAAATCCTGTTCTGATCTCCCATCATTGTATTGTTAGTTTTGTAGCTCTTTATTGGCAGTGGTTTCGTCCATGAATGATAAGTTCTAGACTTTTTTTTTTCTAAATCTTTATCTTTATCTTTTCTTTACTAATAATAAAGCTGAAAGTCTCTCTGTCTGTCAGGATCTCTGTGACGGCATAGCGCCTAGACCGTTCGGCCGATTTTCATGAAATTAGACACAAAGTTAGTTTGTAGCATGGAGTTGTGCACCTCGAAGCGATTTTTCGAAAATTCGATGTGGTTCGTTTTTTATTCCAATTTAAGAGCAAAATTATCATAAGACGACGGACGAGTAAATTACGAAATTATCATAACGTGGAGCCGTAACATGGGCACAAACCAATCGGCGAGATACAAAATTGTCATAACGTGGAACCGTAACATGGGTACAAGCCAATTGGCGAGGAAATTCACCATACATTATTTGTAAATGTACAGGTGAACCAAAAGATCTTTTAATTTTTCTATTACGGGCAAAGCCGTGTGGGTACCACTAGTAAGAAATAAAATATTGACATCTTTTTTTTTTGAGGGGGAGGGGTTGGGGAGAAGGGATATCATCTCTCTCTCTCTCTCTTTTTTCTTTTAATTGGTTTTTCTTTTTTGAATACACACGAATTGCTTTCTTCACTTGACCAAAGTTGATGTTGCTTTGATTTTTCAGGTTGCCATTACGACGATTGTTTTTAAAATTTATTTAGAGAACGAAATTTTCGTCGTCATAATTACAAATCGTCTGCCATTTGATTTTATTCATATTTT
The DNA here is from genome assembly GCF_026930045.1 of Uloborus diversus. Taxonomy (NCBI): domain Eukaryota; kingdom Metazoa; phylum Arthropoda; class Arachnida; order Araneae; family Uloboridae; genus Uloborus; species Uloborus diversus. The sequence continues at coordinate 17,388,045 of NC_072734.1, forward strand.
TTTCACGGCTAAACTCAAGCAGACTTTACATTTAAAAAAGGGGGTGGGGGTTGTGTAGAATTACGTTTTTATAGAAAAAAGCATCTATATAGATGAACTTTAACAGCAAAACTTCATTTAACTACAAAATTTCCAAATTACTCACTCCCACTATTTAAGATTGATAAGAAATACAAATGCATAACGTTATACGCTGTAATCTTTATGAGAAGTGTACGGGTGGATATCGGCCATAAAATCTGCATCTTTATTTCCGCATCTTAACCACCATTTCTTTTTTTATGGATATGTCTCGTATTACATATTCCAGAAAATGACCAGTCGTAATATGACGAGTATGAATTTCTTGGCCATTTCAATTCGATTGCATTTGCAAAAACAAGAAACCTAACGAGTCGGGTCCTATCGCCATTCGTGTTTGCGAAAAACATAAATTGAATACAAGGCGTTAAAATTTAAATGAATAATGTTTTTTTTTTTTGAGCAATCACGATTGCTTATTGTTCTCACTTGACAATTTTGAATTCCTATGATTTTATTCCCCCCCCCCCGCCTCCCTCTGCAGCACCACGGTCGGCCGGCCGCCTCACGATGCTGCTCCTCTAGCGAAAACCGTCTCCAGGTTACGTCACTTACTAGCCTACACTTACACATACACCTACACACACACATACACACACACGCATACATACAGACACACACACACATACAGACACCTACACATACACACACGCATACATACAGACAGCTACACATACACACACACAAACACACACCTACACATACACACAACTACCCACACGTACACATGCCTACATACACATACCCCCACACACAAACAAACATACCCCCCACACACACAAACACGCCTATACACACACACACTCGTGATTGCAAGGAAATATAATTTGAATTCAAGATGTCAAAGTTCAATTTTTTTTTTTTTTAAAGGAAACTGAATTAATGTCTGACAGATTTTGGGGAAATATAACAGAGAGAAAGAGTCAAAAACGCATCAAGGCTAAAACACAGATCCAACAGTTACATAGAACAGTTACATATAGCAGTTACATCTTCCAAAGTTTATATATTTGATGACTTAGTCCATTTGTTTGATGGATTTCTTTGTAATTAGTCTTACTATACTATTAGTCTAATGAAATGGGTTGCTTTATTTAAAACTTAACATTAAATTTTAAATTGCAACGTTTTTTTGGCAACGTTTGACGAGAAAATAAGCGCTTTCTTGTTTTGAACAGTTTGTCTAAAAATTTTGAAAATGAGCGACATACCTGCGACGCAAGAAAACACACCCATATCCGGGCTTTTGCTGGCTTTCTTACTTTGTACAAAAGTACAACTCCCTCCCCCCCCCCAAAAAAAAGAAAAATATATCCCTTCACTTTAATTTTAAAAAAAAAGCGAAATCATTACTTGAAAAAGTTTTACGTGGTACGATACAGGGATTTGTTTTTTTTTTTTTTTTTTTTATCTTACTTCTTATTAAAATAAAAAAAAATGATGTGACAGCTAGTATACTATTAAAAGGAGAGAACAGAAGAGAAAGGCGAAAAACACTTTTGAAAGTTCAAAGTTCATCATTGCACTGTAAACTTGTGGGTTATTTACCGCCTCGATCCTCCTCCTTTCCTGCCCGTTTAACAAATTCTACTCCACAAACACTAAGGCCCCATTCACACGAGGTAACATAGTTGAATCAGCTTTCGGACAGGCGGTTATTAGAAAGTGTAACCTGGTAGAAAAGTAAAGTAATCGCCTGGTATCCTTCACGCGTCTGGTGTGCCGACACACCAGGCACATGTGCGGGATACCATTCTCATTACGGTGAGTGTAATCAACTTTTTAGTTGATTACACTCATCGGGATATTGCCAAGCGTTTGCTTCACGCACAAGTAAACTAGTTGAGTCAACTCGGTTCAGCTTTAAAAGCGTTGTGAACATAGGCGGATTTACGAGGGTGCCAGTGGGTGCGCCGCACCCCCAGCAATTTTGGTTGAATTTTCAAAGAAAATTTAAATGAAATATATTTTACCAGGAGAAAATATATATTTCTCCTCAGGAATTTCGTAAAACAACTTATATTTTTCGACAGCTAAATGCAAGTTAATTTACTTGAAAGCAAACTCAAAAATACAATAATAGGCAGCTTTTACTGTGTGACCCGGTCACGACACAGTGCGAGAGAAATTGTGCTGCACGAATTAAAAAGAAGTATTTCTCCACTTAAAAAAGAAAGATGATAAATAATTACATAAATCGAATAAAAACATTCGTTTAATTATTTTTCAGAGCTGTATTATATAATAACTTTATACTCTGTAATTGGGTATGTATTGGTATAACATTACAATTTTCTTTTTCTTTGAAACAACCATGGCAAATGAAGTCAAAAAATATGGCTATTAAGATATACTTCCTCAAAAACGATATAAAGTCCTTACACACCATTCCAGTAAACAGTACAATAAAATCACTCTGAAATCAACTACAAATTAACATTTCTGCTGTAAAATTTCAAAATTTTCTGAAGGGGGCGGGGCAGTGCTATCACTGAGTTCCGCTACGTTGCCTTTAATATGAATAATAGTCTCCAAAATAGTTACCAGATACAGAAAATAATTTCTAAAATAGTCTCCTATTTAAAAAAAAAATCATTTATATCAATTTAATGCCATGAAGTGGGACAGACCTACGTGGGGTAAATTTTCTCCGAACAACCTTTAAAAGGGAAAACTTCAAAAAATATTTTCCAAATTTTAGCCCAACTCTGAATAAACACCAGTGAAACCAGCACTGACACATTCTAGTATATTTTTCTCACTGTCTGACTGTTAATTAAAGACAACAGTAAAATACTGACTCTATAAAAAGAGTTCGAAGCGTCATATTCATATTTCCGATCGAAAGAAAATTAGCTCTCGTGAAAAAAAAATGAATGTATAGTACGAATAAAAGAAATTAAGGACCAAAAGAAAACAGTAAAAAAAATAGTTGAGAAACAGAAATCGCGATTGCAAAAACTAATCCTTTACAAAAATCGCACTCACAAAAACGATACCGTTAAGAAAATTGCGATCTTTTACGATCGCGACGAAACCTTACGAAACTTCTTTGTCATCAAAATAGTCGCATTTGCAGTCAAAATAGCAGCTTTAGTCGCCCTTTGCAGTGCTGTATCCCCCTCCCTCATCCCCTGTATTGCAATGGTGTAGCTACAGTTTCTGTCGCCTGTCTTCCTCTATTTGCCACTTTTTCATTGAGACATATCTAATACATTAAAGCATTGAAAATTATTGCTCAAAATAGAAAACTTCCTTTAAAATAGCAAAGGGAAACTAATTTAATTTAATCCGTATTCTTCCTACAAAAATAAAGGGGGCGGATCAGGCGCCTATCTCGGAGAAATATTCTGAATTTACATCAAAAATTGCAGTTAAAAGTAACTTTTGGGGGAATGGGGTTCTCTACCGAATCTTTATCAAACCTGAAGTCAGTTTAAGCCTTTGAGGACGATTGAGAGTCAGCTTGTATTCCGTGACAAAGTTCCAATAATTTGTTTTCCCTGCATTAATTCAGCACTGGCAAAGAAACAACTTTTACAGAAATATATTTGATATTCATATACAGAAACAGATGTTATGTTTCAGAAATATATTTGATATTACATATTTGAATATTTTTCGGAAATTTAAGTTTTAAAAATACAATATAAGTGTTGAATTACATTTTAAGGACATTAAATGAATGAGGAAGGTTCAAGGGCTGACTACGGAAATATTTCAACTTTGAACACTGAAATGACCGTTCAGTCATACCAAAACCTTACATTTCAAAGGTTTTTTTTTCTTTGCCTCCAGTATTAGATTTAAAGTATGATTCCCTTATTTGATTTTTTTTTCACACCAAAAGTACTGAATCGCCGCCCCGGGCGGGCCACCCTCTCCGCCCCTCCCTAGCTACGCCACTGCTATTCGCAACTCCAGAGCTCGAATACACCTTGCGGTGATTAACAATGCAATTGAAAAAGGTAAAACATTCCGTTCCACGTGTTTTCTTTGGGGTAAATTACAGGCTTCAGACAGTTAATGATGTAATGTAATTTCAAAGGAACAGAAAAGAAAGCCTCCCACAAACACGACGAAATATAACTGTCAATCACTAAGCTTCAAAGTAAGTTATAAGTTACGGCATTGGTTTGTTTTACCTTTTTCGTTCGCCATTAGACTTTGGCTGCAGCGCCCTCTATAGTTTATTGGAGTTGCGAATTTTGTTGCACCGCAGAATTCACAGCCTAAATCCGCCTATGGTTGTGAATCAGTTGCTGGAACAAATTTGGCATATTAGAAGAAACGCTGATTCAACTAAACTAAGTTACATAGTGCGAAATCAACGAAAAACACCATTAAACTCGTTAACAGGCAAATTTTTTGAAAAGTTGATCTTACTAGCCGCCTCGTAAGCAGGAGGCCTAAATGTTGCCATATTGAACACAACTCAAACATTGAAATGACATGTCGCCTTTCTTTCGTGTACTCTTTATCTTTAAAATTATTCTACTGCTTAATCCAAGTATTAACTTACAAGCACTCAATAGACAATTTAATTTCGTATGGTTCCTTTTGTGCCAACCATCGCATGACTTGGGGTAACTTTAATCCTTGTTGGTTAATTTTGCACCACTTCATCTTTTTTAGTGTACAGTACAGCCTCATTTATCCAGACTGAATGAGAACAAAGGCAATCCGAAAAATCTGGATAGTCTGGGTAATAAGCTTAACAAAACTAAAATAAGCAAACTTGCGGTAAAAAAAAAAAAAAAAAAAAAAAAAAAAAAAAACGTTATGCAAATTTTTGTACATGGAATTGCTTACAAGCATCCTTACATGTATACAAATTATCATAATAGGATTGGTAATGGTACTAGTAAGTATCAAGAGTTCTGAATGGTTGATTCCCCCTTCGCAGCGTGCCTGCTCAGGGGCGACCCGATGGAAGGTCACAGTGACCTCAGAAATTTCTTTTTTCGGCAAGTTTGGTCAGGCGATTCAGTAAATTTCAATATACCATTTCAATACTGAATTTAAAAAAAAAAAAAAAAAAAAAAACCTTCATAAGTCCGAACTAATTTTGACCATAGGTAGTTCAGATTTTTAAATTGTTTGGATTTTGGAAAGTAACTACAAAATGTCATTTAATCAAATAAAATGGCTATACAACATGCTTGAGCAGCACAACACACAGGGCCGCAGAGAGCCAAGGCGGGCCTCTTGTTAGTTATGTCGCCGGGCCCCTCCCGCTCCACAAAAAAAAAAGAAGAAAAAGAAAAGGAGGAAGAAGAAAATAAAGGAGGAAGAAAATGGGAAAAAAAGAAAAAAAAAGGGAGAAAAAAGAAAAGAAAAGGAGGAAAAGAAGAGGAAAATGGGGGGAGGGAGAAAAAATCAAAACTGCTTACTAGAAAACAATTAACTCTATTTTTAATGCCATAACAGAAAATACCAATTACCCCCTTTTTTCTTTCTTTTTTTTCTTTCCTTCTTTTTTTCTTTTCTTTTGCGTCAGCCCCCCCCCCCCACCCCAAGGCCCGGGTTCCTAGTTTCTGACTAGGCTGACATGGCCTCTCGTCGGGTCTAACAACACACAATACAACACATAACGCTATAATATTTAATTACATCTTTTAGCAAAAATTAGTTATCATTGTTTACTGAACATAAAAGAAAAGTGAAAAATATGTGCAGTACATTATGTGGTCTGTGAGAACTATTATGCTCTAACTAGACAAACAAAATGGTATGAATTGCATAAATATACGTACTGAGTTTTTTTTTCTTTAATTATTGTGTTCTATTATTTATTTCGCGAAATGTATTCCATAGCAATAATTGTCGAGCAGGTTATTAAAACTTAATGGGAGTGCGTTCGGATTTTTGACGTTTCGGATTTTTGGGGTTTGGATCTTTGTAGCTATACTGTATCATTTTTCTGGTTCAGAGTTGTACTACTTACATTAAAATAGTTTATATATAGATAAATCTTCTTTATCTTTACTAATAATAAAGCAGAAAGTCTCTCTGTCCGGAGGATGTCTGTAGGATGTCTGTAGGATGTCCGTAGGATGTCCGTAGGATGTCTGTGACGAGCATAGCGCCTAAACCGTTCGGGCCGATTTTCATGAAATTTGGCACAAAGTGAGTATGTAGCATGGGGGTGTGCACCTCGAAGCGATTTTTCGAAAATTCGATGTAGTTCTTTTTTTATTCCAATTTTAAGAAAAAAAAAACTATCATAAATTACGAAATTATCATAACGTGTAACCGTAACATGGGCACAAGCCAATTGGCGAGATACGAAATTATCATCTTCTTTACTAATAATAAAGCAGAAAGTCTCTCTGTCCGGAGGATGTCTGTAGGATGTCTGTAGGATGTCCGTAGGATGTCTGTGACGAGCATAGCGCCTAAACCGTTCGGCCGATTTTCATGAAATTTGGCACAAAGTTAGTATGTAGCATGGGGGTGTGCACCTCGAAGCGATTTTTCGAAAATTCGATGTAGTTCTTTTTTTATTCCAATTTTAAGAAAAAAAACTATCATAAATTACGAAATTATCATAACGTGTAACCGTAACATGGGCACAAGCCAATTGGCGAGATACGAAATTATCATCTTTACTCTTTACTAATAATAAAGCAGAAAGTCTCTCTGTCCGGAGGATGTCTGTAGGATGTCTGTAGGATGTCTGTGACGCGCATAGCGCCTAAACTGTTCGGCCGATTTTCATGAAATTTGGCACAAAGTTAGTATGTAGCATGGGGGTGTGCACCTCGAAGCGATTTTTCGAAAATTCTATGTGGTTCTTTTTTTATTCCAATTTTAAGGAAAAAAACTATCATAAATTACGAAATTATCATAACGTGGAACCGTAACATGGGCACAAGCCAATTGGCGAGATACGAAATTATCATAACGTGGAATTGTAACGTCGGTACAAGCCAATTGGCGAGAACATTCACCATACATTATTTGTAAATATACAAGCGAACCAAAAGACCTTTAATTTTTCTATTACAGGCGAAGCCGTGCGGGTGCCACTAGCTACTAATAATAAAGCAGAAAGTCTCTCTGTCCGGAGGATGTCTGTAGGATGTCTGTAGGATGTACGTAGGATGTCTGTGACGAGCATAGCGCCTAAACCGTTCGGCCGATTTTCATGAAATTTGGCACAAAGTTAGTATGTAGCATGGGGGTGTGCACCTCGAAGCGATTTTTCGAAAATTCGATGTAGTTCTTTTTACTTCCTTTTACAAAAAAGGAAGTATTGTATTCGCGAAAAAATTTTCACTCAAAAATCGCCCTTAATTTCCATTTTGCTCACCCCCAAAATGAATGTTGAGTTTTTTTTTCGATTCGACCACATGCGGAAAAGTGCTTAAGAATGTATAGACACGCGAAATATCCATTTTGACCATCACCGAGGTAATTACAACGACTTTTCTCGTGACGTCTGTATGTATGTGCGTATGTGCGTATGTGCGTATGTGCGTATGTGCGTATGTATCTCGCATAACTCAAAAATGGTATGTCCTAGAAAGTTGAAATTTGGTACATAGACTCGTTACTAATAATAAAGCAGAAAGTCTCTCTGTCCGGAGGATGTCTGGATGTCTGTGACGCGCATAGCGCCTAAACCGTTCGGCCGATTTTCATGAAATTTGGCACAAAGTTAGTATACAGCATGGGGGTGTGCACCTCGAAGCGATTTTTCGAAAATTCGATGTGGTTCTTTTTTTATTCCAATTTTAAGAAAAAAAAAACTATCATAAATTACGAAATTATCATAACGTGGAACCGTAACATGGGCACAAGCCAATTGGCAAGATACGAAATTATCATAACGTGGAACTGTAACGTCGGTACAAGCCAATTGGCGAGAAAATTCATTATACATTATTTGTAAATATACAAGCGAACCAAAAGACCTTTAATTTTTCTATTACGGGCGAAGCCGTGCGGGTGCCACTAGTTAAAAATAAAAAGGTAAACCAAGACTGATCCACTTACGCTGAATATGACACGTCCGATGAGATATCAGCCTTGTCCGAGCGAAAATTGAAACCTCTTTGGCTAATTTCTCAAATGATTGCAAGGTGGAGTATTCAAGCTATAGAACTGAAAGTACAAGTTAAAAAAAAAACAATGGCGAGACCAAACTCCATCAAATTATTTTTATCAAAATTTCCGTACATGTTTTGAAGGAAAAAAAGGGAGTAGGCTAATTTCAGATACTTTTTCGTGACAACTTCTTTCCTTTTTTGAATTTTTTCCTTTTTCGATTCACCGTTAAACACTTCCAATTAGATCGAATATTAATAAAACAAAATGCTCTAACCGTTGCCAAGCATGTTTTATTTGAGCAGACGATCTTAAAAAAGAAAATAAATCTTACTTTGCTACATAGTGAATTTCCCATCCGTGTGAATTCCAATCCTAAACTCTTTACATCGTTCGTTTCCGGTGCACTACTTTCCGAAATATCTTCTCCTCTACATGTACACAACACTGGAAGGGGCGAAAGTTTGCACCCTTCAAAAAGATCTCCGAGATTTTTGTAATCATCTTCCGAATATTGCATCAGAAGAGTGAAAAAGCATTTTCTCCATCCGTTTTGTTTGTACTCTCTCGAGCGAATGCGATCTTTTCTTCAATTCCGTCTTCTGCTTCTTTGTTGTTGGAAAATTCTAAAAATAAGCTACTCAATTCCCCTAGAATTGGACTTTTTTTTTTTTTTTTTTTTTGCTCCCCTTCCGCCCTTGCAAAAGTGAAGGAAAAGTTTTCCACGTTGCCATGGTGACTCGTAGTCATGACAACGTGTCGCGAAACAGGTCGCAGAGAACAGATGTGTGCTCTGGGAGAGAAAAAGATTGAGCACTGAAAACTTTCTCTTATTTCCCTCCTTTTCTCCCTCTCAATCTGTTTTGATGCTTTTAAAAATCTGTTCCCATCATAGAAGATGCAATCCATTCAAGTTTTTGAAAAGGAAACTGAAAGTATTTTTTTCTTCTTGCACGTAATTTTTTTTAAACATGAAGTGCGATATATAAATGCGTACAATAATATACTAGATTGAGCATTCAATGCCAGATTCAGGCTTCTACACGACCCCTATATCACCTTAATATAGAAATAATATTGAGGGCTGTCAAAGGGAAGGTAAAAAACAAGTTTCAAAAAACTTAAATTCATAGATACTGAACGTATTGTATTTTAAAAAGAATAATTTATTCTCTAACCGTGGCTTCATGAGATTTTCTTTGTTCTTTGGTATACTATATACAGTGGCTCCCAAAAGTGTTCGTACACTTTAAAATTTTGTAGTAAAACCAAAATAACGCAAAAATGAATTCGAATGTGAAGTCCAATTTTTTTTCACACCATTCCTATGCCATTCTGAATACAACCCAATAGTTTTTTCCAAAATATTGCCAAATTTTATTTTTGAAATTTGTCAAAAAACGATGAGACAGAGAAAAAACACGCCATAAAAGTCATCGTACACTGAAATATTTTCGAATAAATTCATGATTAAAATTATCATATGTGGTTTTTTAAAATATTTTTGCATTGTAATGACACTGTAAAGTCATTTTCCTTTAATTTTTTGTTTATTTATCCCCTAATATTCTGCTTATTATGTTAAAATAGCAGGTATGCGCAGAAAACAACAAACACGATTCGAAATTTGATTTTTTTTCCCTCACAGTAGCCGTAAATTGGTTTGAAATGTCTCTAAATGAGTTAAGTTATACCATTCTATATTGAAGTGCTTTATAAAATGCTTTAAAGACAAGAATCGGATCGAAAACAAGGTAAGAAAAGGTCAACTGGCAAAGTTAACAAAGCGTGATCGGAGGTTTACAGTTTTAAAAAAAAAAAAAAAAGAAAAGAAAAGAAAAATACACGTTTTAGAGCTGAAAAAGTTTCTGCAGAATTGAATGAAACATTTTACGTTTAATTTTCACCTAAAAATTGTTCGCCAAGTTCTCTGATTAGCTGGATTGAATGGGAACTTTTCCCGCAGAAATTTTCTTATTCGTGCGAAAAACAATAAGCTTACGCCTTCCGTAGTAAAATCAATGATAAATAAGCTCAAAACGTTTTGGACCAACGTCTTACTTATAGATGAAAATAAATTCAACAATTTGGGTTAAATTGTTGTATAATTGTCAAGAGAAGAAAAAACGGGGAACTTAATCTTGAGAACTTAGTTGGATCAGTTAATCAGGACGGTGAAAGTGTTCTTGTGTGAGGATGCATATCAGCATCAGGACTTGGAAAATTTGGAATTTATTGATGAAATAATGAATTATGCTGTTCATTTAAATATTTTAAAAAACAATTTTAAACAATTAGCCCAAAATTTGGTAATTGGGAACAACTTTGTTTTTTATCAAGATAACGATAAGAAGCACACGTTTGCGTTTGGTGTCTCAAAAATTGTCCTTAAGCTTAGAAATATCTCCTCAATCGCCAGATTTAAACTTAATGGAACATATTTGGAGATATCTGGGGGCTAGATTACGAAAATACACCATTGAAACGAAAAGCTAACTAGAAACATAAAGGCTCGAAGTGCGGCTGAACGCTTAACTCAGATATTTCACAAAAAAAGAAAGAAAGAACAATGAAATCTATTCCCAGACGTTTAAAAGATGTTGTTGCTACTGCATGGTATTCTACTAAATAATAACTTAATAAAAAGTTAGATTATTTACTAATTTTTTGACATTTTTTCAAAGTGTACGAAGATTTTTGTGAAATAAAATTTCCGGCACTTTTTGGTTTTTGATTTAAAAAAAATTAAGTTTTAATGTTTTATTAAAAATACTCATGTGGTTTTGTTACAAATAGATCATAGATCTTATAATAAAATACCTATTCCGAAATATTAATTCTAACCAATGGGTACGGGCCTATTTCTTTGAAAGTCGTAGGTGTACGAACACTTTTGGGAGCCACTATATATATTAGTACAATCGAATAACTATGCTTTTTTTTTTCGAACAGCGTTTTGGTATTGCCAGTCGAAACTCATCTCTTTTTTTTTCTTTTCTTTTGTTTGTTCTTACGAAGTAAAAGAACATTCCAAACTTATTCTAAACTCAACCTTTCAGCGGAATACATAGTTGTTTACCGAGAATTCGAAGGTCTTTGAAAGCCCTACGTCGAAACGGTGAATAAGTAGTCTTTAACGCGAAAACTTACAAATGCTTCTAAAATCCATTTTTCCATTGTTCCATCCAAGGTTTCTCTGTGCTCCTTAAGAACCACTTCACGTGAATAATGTCATCTTCATCGAATAGCGAGGGTAATTTTTGTGGCTTCGAGCGTCATCCGTTCTAAGACAAAGCGCGGGGAAATAAAACGCTCATCTTTGCTGAGATGAATTATTTTTACCTTCAGCTAATTAAATTTCTGACATCCATTCTTAGTATCGCGGTTGCTTCAAATGTGGCATTGTTGGCGCAAATAACTCGTTTGTAGAAGTTTATGAATGGAACAGCAGAATTCCGAAGTGAGATAATATTTAGAAGCGACTGGAAGGAAAAATCTTCAAATACATGTAAATATTGAATGTTGGGTGAATGTGGTATTTCCTACTTCATTTTAGGCTGCCGTTTGGAGGCGGGGGTAATAAGAATCTAAACAGATCACATGTTAACAAAAATGTGTTTTATTTGCCAATAGAATTTTAATTATCTGATATAAAGTCATGTTATTAGGCGGATTTATTGTTTTTTCTCTTCAAAAATGGCACAAAAGTACGTAGCATTGATTCAGTTTTTTCAAGTTGATGTGTGAAAAGAACTGTAAGCATTCTCTGGGCAAAAGAAAAACTATATTGATTTATTTATTTGCTTATTCCGTAAGATCTTTATTTTTATTTTTTACATTTTCGCTATTTTGCCATATCTTCTAGCTAGAAGGCACAATACTTTTTTTTCAAGCTGTTTCTGCTCAAATATTTTACAGCCCCCCCTCCCCCTCTCTCTTTGAAAATAAGTAGAAAAATTGATGCACAGTAATCCTATGTTTCAGAATAGGGGAAGGTTGCCGTCAATTAACGACATAACACTTATGACATTTTTTAGGAAGTAGTTCAGACTCAAACCTTTACATTGACGATAGGAATAATTACTCAGTATATTTCTCCTTTAATAAAAATATTCGCTTTTATTTTAGCTGTATTCAATAAAGAATAAAAATTAAAAAGAAATGTTTTTAGCATGTGGTCCATTCATGGGAACCAGTTGCTGTGGATGGACCCATTGTGTTTCCATCGATGGACCACATTCTCAAATAAGAAAATCAAACCGTAAAATAACTAGTATGTTGTGGCCATCACGAAACTTTCTTCTATATTTTTCTTTTTTTTTTCTGATCCCTCCTCATGCTTGATGAGGAAGCAATATTCCCAACAAAAACAAAATTACACATGCAAAAACTTGACGACCATCCCAATCTCTGAATTATTGCAAAAGCAAAGCAAAGAACGAAAATTGAAAGTTATTTTAAAAGCCTTGCTTGAATTAATTACAAATATTTTATTTGTTAACAAACATAAGATGGCAACAGTTAAAAATTTTAAATCATTGAGATAATAGTTCTAATATTTCCGATCATTTCCATACAATTAAAATCACGAGAAATACGCAGACGACAATCTATTACGCTTTATCTTTTTACTTTCTTCTATATCTAATATATAGAAGAAAGTAAAAAGATAAAGCGTAAGAACGTTCGAATTCGTGCAAATTTTCGAATTTCGAATTTTGACGGATTCGAACGTTTTGAGGTGTGCTGAGTTCATTTCGACTATTTTTGGAAATGTCTGTCTGTCTCTGTGTGTGTGCGTGTATGTATGTGTGTCACGTCTGTGTGTGGACCAGTTTTTTGTGGCCGCTCTACAGCAAAAACTACCGCATGAAATCGAACGAAATTTGGTACACATATGTGCCCGTATGTAAACTTGTGCCCATTGGTTTTTGGCGCGAATTCCTCCAAGGGGGGTGGAGCAATGGGACGTTTTTTTGAGTTACGCGTGCTTGCTATTCCTCAGGAAGTAACTGGCGGAATCAAGCAAAATTTGGTCCATATGTTGCCATTAACAGGAACAGGTGCTGATTCAATTTTGGTGTCAATAACTCAAACGGGGGTTAAGCTATAGAACGTTTTTTTTGTCGTCAATTGTGACTGCTGTATCTCAAGAAATAATGAACGGAATGAAAGAAAAATTTATCGGCAAGTAGCCCTTAGTGGGTATAAGAGCTGATTTTATTTTGGTGTCAACAGCTAAAAAGGGGGGTAGCGCAATCGCCCGTTCTTTTTTCCATTGTGAGTACCCTATCTCAAGAAGTAATGCTACGTTCTGGTTGAAATTTGGAATATATGTGAATCCATACGTAAACAGGCTTTGGTTCAATTTTGACGCCAATCGCTCCAAGAGGTGTTGATTTTTTTTTTTTTTTTTGCGAATAAAAATAGCTTTATTAATGCAACAATAAGAAAGATAAATCGTAATAGATTGTCGTCTGCGTATTTCTCGTGATTTTAATTGAATGGAAATGATCGGAAATATTATCCCAATGATTTAAAATTTTTAACTGTTGCCATCTTATGTTTGTTAACAAATAAAATATTTGTAATTAATTCAAGCAAACCTTTTAAAATAACTTTCAATTTTCGCTCTTTGCTTTGCTTTTGCAATAATTCAGACATTGGGATGGTCGTCAAGTTTTTGCATGTGTAATTTTGTTTTTGTTGGGAATATTGCTTCCTCGTCAAGCATGGGGAGGGATCAGAAAAAAAAAAAAGAAAAATATAGAAGAAAGTTTCGTGATGGCCACAACATACTAGTTTATTGTTGCATTAATAAAGCTATTTTTATTCGCTAAAAAAATAATGATAATAAAAATAAATCAGCACCTCTTGGCGCGATTGGAGCCAAATATGTACCAAAGTCTGTTTACATATGGATTCACATATATTCCAAATTTCAACCAGAACGTAGCATTACTTCTTGAGATAGGGCACTCACAATGGAAAAAAAAGAACGGGCGATTGCGCTACCCCCTTTTTAGCTGTTGACACCAAAATAAAATCAGCTTTTATACCCACTTAAGGGCTACTTGCCGATAAATTTTTCTTTCATTCCGTTCATTATTTCTTGAGATACAGCAGTCACAATTGACGACAAAAAACGTTCTATAGCTTAATCCCCGTTTGAGTTATTGACACCAAAATTGAATCAGCACCTGTTCCTGTTACTGGCAACATATGGACCAAATTTTGTTTGATTCCGCCAGTTACTTCCTGAGGAATAGCAATCACGCGTAACTCAAAAAACGTCCCATTGCTCCACCCCTCTTGGATGAATTCGCGCCAAAAACCAATGGGCACAAGTTCACATAGGGGCACATATGTGTACCAAATTTCGTTCGATTTCATGCGGTAGTTTTTGCTGTAGAGCGGCCACAAAAAACTGGTCACACACAGACGTGACACACATACACACACACACACATACACACACACACACATACACACACACACACACACACACAGACAGACATTTTCCAAAAATAGTCGAAATGGACTCAGCACACCTCAAAACGTTCGAATCCGTCAAAATTCGAAATTCGAAAATTTGCACGAATCCAATACTTTCTTCTATATATTAGATATAGAAGAAAGTAAAAACACGTGATTGCGAAAAACGTAATTTGAATTCAAGATGTCAAAATTCAAATAATGACTTTTTTTTAAATTATTTTTTAGCACAGGAGAAACATAAAAACGCCTCAGGACTCGCACAACACAGCTGGTTTCACCATACCTCGCTCACCACTTGATATTTTCTAACATGTGACTTACTCTTCTTAGCTAAAATTTTATGAGGCCTTTTTTGAAAAAAATGTCTTGTTTCATTAGATGAAACAAGACTCAAAAATTTTGATCCACAAAGACTGATAAAAAATTTTGATTCACAAAGATGTTAGTTGACGACAAGGATTTTGCATGCCCTTAGTTTAATCCACTGGTTTTATTTCCCTTATTTTTGGTATTTTTCTCCAGCACCAAATGTCTTGAAACTGCATTAAAATTTACTTTAACAAGTACTGAAACGACTACACAAGTTTTTGTGTTAGTAACACAACTACACAATACACAAGTTTTTGTGTTAGTACACAATACAATTACTGAGGGGAGTTTCCAAAACTTATTTTGAAAATATTTTAGCATCATTATTACACTTATTTTAAAATATTGATCAATTATTAAATATAATTGAGCTAAAACTTCAATAATATTTGTAAGATTCTATTAATAAACCACTTTGTTAGCTGGTTCATTCATAGAAACACCTAGCGGTCCAATGATAGCAATTGCGTCATTTTGAATATTCTCATAGTTGTCACTGCTGTGACGATTCATGATGGAACTTTAAATATGAGGAATCGTACTTGAAAATACACTCTTTCAAATCAATGTTCCCATTTAGTTGTTCAGTAATATTCAAAGCATAGGGAAACAAAATGTGAATGTCAACCATTAGTAAGTGAACAGTAGAAATCTTATTTAGACGCTTAACAATATGATGCATTGATTCAAGCCCTTTGACGATTCTGCATTGGACTGTTTTGAGACAAAAGAAGACACTAAAACTGATTTCGTGTCTAAGAAAACTCTGGTGGGAAAAATATCATCGGACTAGTCATAGTTACAACTTAACGTTTTTTTGCATCATAACTATGTATATAACTATATATATAACATTTATTTTTTTTTATTTATTCATTTATTTATGTATTGTGAGGTATATTTTTATAAGACCCTCTTAGTGTTACAAAAGAAATTACTAGTATTCGAAGCATGTTCGCGTTGGTAAATAATATTGATATAAAACAATTATTTACTTTGTAATAAAATTGTTAAAAAAAATCATTTCATAGAAAATTAAAATATCGACTGGTTTTTCAACGATACATTTTTATGTGACAGTCTTGGTGTTACATAAGAAAAGAAAAACATATGAATATATATATAAAGTATGTTCCAATCAGTCTTCCACCAATAATATAGTCTGATTTCTTCGAAAGTAGCGAGGTGTGACTGGAATTTCTTTTACTGTGACAGAAGATAAGCATTTTGTTCTTTTTTCCTTCTCTGTTAGTTAAAGGGACCGGATGTTACGATAACCTTGAAAAAGGTGCCAAGATCACAGCCGTGTGATTGTTCTTCACTTTCGTGTTTTTTTTTTTTTTTTTTTTGCAGTTTCGCTTTCAACCTGTACCGCGCTTGGAAATAATTCAATGTCTTAAATTTGTTTCAATCACTTTCTGGCAGTCTGCTTTCGTTTCATATTTATTTTTTGGCAATGTTGCTATGGCAACTAAACTGCTAAAATTAAAGCTTTAGGGGTTGGAATACTACGGTCTTCGAATCTACTGAAATAAAAATAATTAAAATTTTATTTATTGAAAATAGGGTGTGGAGGGGAAGAGGTGCTGAGATAAATTTCTCTACATTTCTCCTTACTGAAGATGTTCCTTGAAATATAAAATATCAGTCTACAGTTTTATTACTACTGCTAATTTGCACATTTTTTCCTCTAGAAATGTATAATTGAATGATAAGAAGACCCTAAGTATTAAAGTCAGACCAAACAACGTAAGTAGAAGCACAAATTTATAAATTACAGCAGACACGTGTTTCGGCGTTACAGGGAACGCCTTTTTCAATGCAAAAATAATGAGCTTATGGATGAAAAGACATCCCTGTAACGCCGAAACACGTGTCTGCTGTAATTTATAAATTTGTGCTTCTACTTACGTTGTTTGGTCTGACTTTACTATTCAGCACAAAGGTATTTATTTATCTTACCCTAAGTATTGTCTGTTTTTTACGAGAAGGCACTTCGCCACGCCTCCTCAAACGCAGAGTTTCATTTTACACGGGGGTGATCGGTAAGCAATCCACGCTCTTCTAAAGGAGGCAAAACCAGACATCCTTAACTTGGGCGTGTATTTTAATGTGCAAAAAAGTCTTGGTGTCTTTTACATCACTTGTTTCCCTTGTCTGTTGCCATTTTAGTTATTCTTACATTTTAAAAACTGCTGCTTTTAGAACAAAATGCTATGATCCGAATATACCTTCTGCCGAAAACAGCGAAATAGAATCATCGGATGCCACGTGGCGAGGGAGGAGTCAAGTACCTTCTCCTGAAAAACGGGCAATATTTTCGTTTTTTTCTTTTCTTTTTTTTTATTTATTCTTATTTTATTTATTTATTTATTTTTTTTCTTTGAGCAATCACATTTCTTATTGTTCTCATTTGACTGTTTTGAATTCCTATGCGATTTTATTTTCCCCCGGCTCCCTCTGCAGCATCACCGTCGACGGTTCCTCACGATGCTGCTCCTCTAGCGAAAACCGTCTCCAGGTTGCGTCCATATCCTACACACACACACGCGCATACATACACACACACACACACATACAAACATACACCTACACACACACACATACTAACATACACCTACACACACACCTACACACATTCATGCCTGCACACAGACACACACACACACACACACTCGTGATTGCGAAAAACATAATTTGAATTCCAGATGTCAAAATTCAAATTAATTTTTAATTTTTATTTATTTATTTTTAATTTAGGTGATTTTTTCAACTGATGCAATACAACATTAAATTTATGTGCAATTTCTTCAAATGCAAGGATTTTAACGAGTTTTGTCCTTTTTCATCCCCAATCCCCTTTTATGTTTATATGAAAATCTAAATTTATTATTAATATTAGATTTTTTTTTTTTGCTTTCATTAGAATTGGATTCACAACCACGTAGAAATATAATTGGTCCTAAAATTGTACCATCTCCAGTTTAAAAATAAAGTCTCTTAGTAAAAAAAAAAAAATAATAATTTGTTGTGCGATTTTTTCTCTGAACTATGTTTTATTGATTTTCATAACTTTCTGTGATTTTTTTCAAAAGTTTATTCTAGTTATGCATTGCAATAATTACTTATCATTACATTCCAAAGCAACTATCACGAAGTAAACCTTATGATAAACTTATAGAAGTTCTTTTATACAGAAAACTTCCGATTATTGGCAAGTGGATTATCAGCGAGTGCAAAAAAAAAAAAAAAAAAAAAAACATGTGACGGATTTTTACAAAAAATTGTAAAGTTTAAAGTGTGTTGTTTTTGTTTTACATTTCCTTCAGATCCACGAGGTATAGTTCGGCGAGTAAATTAGCCTACCTAAGCATTATCGTCCTTTTTTTTTTACTGCTTTCATATGCTTTTGTACATAAAATGCATTAATTTTAGTGCACTTTTTAAGCAGAAACATTTTTTTTTCTTATTTGTACTACATTTTAAGCCTTTTTTGGGTTATCAACGATTTTCATTATCCGCTTTACCCGTGCCACCCAAATGGGGTCATTTCCAAAATTTTAAAAGTATTTTTTCTGAAAGAGCATGCTTAGAAACATAGGATCTGACAATTTTTTGATAAATTTGTTTACAATTAATATTTTTAAAAAATTGCTTAAATCGGAGCGCTTTCATTGTTTACGGCTTCTGCCGATGACATCACAAATGATGAAATGCTATTCAGTGTTGCCATTCACATAGCAAAATACTTAATTCGCATCTTTACTCACGTGTATTGGCAACGATATGGTTGATAGCAAGCGTAGAGCGCAATTTTAATTCGCTTCTTGATTATCATAACGTGGAAATGCAGTAGAAATATGCGCCAAAGAGCATCATTTGTGACGTCATCAAGACCATGCCTTGTTTGAAAAATCGGACATTAAAAAAAATTTATTAAAAAAAAACTGTTGGGAAAATGAAGGTATTTTCTGGGTCCATGTTATTTTTTTGCTCATTCTATCCATTTTAATGACTAAAAGTAGTACTTTTGACTGAAGGATTCCCCCCCCCCTTACGCGGATAATCGGGAGTGTACTGTATATCGTCGAGTGTTTTTTTTTTTTTTATTAATTTTCTTCTTTTCTTTTTCGTGCGTTTCCAAATGAATAAATAAATAAATAAATAAATAAATAAATAAAATAATACACTGGTGGGCATTTGTTTAAAAAAAAAAGAAAAAACAACAACTTTTTACTAAATTAGAAAAGGTGGCGAATTGCTGCATTAGAATACTTCATAACTAATGATTTTAGAGAGCTGAAAGCTTCAAAGACATTGAAAATTCAAAAAAATAATGTTTTGCTTCGAACTTTCCATATAACCATGGCAACGATCTTTTATGCCAGAACAATAATGTTTAATGTTTTATCTACAAATCGCTTTTAAATTCATGTTAGTTGAACGAAGTATTTTACTTAAGGGTTAAAAAGCGTTTGCCAATTCATCGATTTTCGTGATACATAAATCGTATGTCGTGCTTTAATGCGTTTTTGTTCTGTTGCTGTGGGTCCGTTCTATAAATAGTTTTCTATAGTTCTTATGTTTTGAGATATTCTAAAATTTTTATGTTTGATGTCATAAAATCGGCTGTGCAAAAAACTAAATCTGATAATATTTTGTATGAGTATTATTATATTTTGATATTTGTACTATTTTGAGTCCTTGAAGAGAATTCATAGGCAATACTAAAACATTACCGCAGTAAATGGCAAAATAGCGAGCAATCGTCAATACCAGTTTAGAGTCTTACATTCAAGAAACTTTTATAATTTCTCAAAAAATTTCAAAATAAATAAACAATCAAAATACATAAAAGAGAGAAAATAAAATTAGTTAATTTAATTGAAAAATAAGTAAACAAATAAAATACTAAATAATTTCAGACGAAAATATATTGAATGGAAAATTAGAACATTATAAAAACTAATTCTAATAATAATTTTTATCTTTTGGCTAATTTGAAAATTTATACGAATTCTAGCAGGGGCGTGGCAAGGAGCGGGTTTTTGCCCACTTCTCCCAATCGGGAGACCTTTTTTGCTTTGTTCTACCTTCCATGTAGTTGCTGAAACATAGAAGTTATCCTAAAGTTTTTAAAAATAATGCCATATATCAATCTCAATCTCTCTACTGTTAAGTTACGCATATCAGTTAAAATGTTTCTACTCTCATGGTACAAATTGCTATAGTTTTCAATGATCTTAAGAGTTTTTGGAAATAAATGTTTTGCAATCAGCGATTGCTCTCCATTGAATTGTTTAAAAGAGTTCATGATTGAAAAATTGAAATTTGCTAAAATTCAGCGGTTATCCATTCACAGAAATAATACTGCCGTGGGAAGGTAAAGCACAGTATCTACAAATTTTTCTTTTTTTTTCCCTTTTTCTTTTTTGAGCAATCACGATTGCTTATTGCTTTCATTTGACTGTTTTGATGTGCCATGATTTTATTTTCCCACCAGCACCCTGTGCAGCATAACCGTCGATCGGCTCCTCACGATGCTGCTCCTCTAGCGAAAACTGCCTCCAGGTTGCATCCATATGCTACACACACCCGCATACATACACAACTACACACACACGCGCGCACACACACAAATACATACACCTACACACACATACACAAACACACACACACACACAAACACATACAAACACTCAAACACATACATACACACACACGCATACATACAGACACCTACATATACATACAAACACCTACACATACACACATACCTACACACAACTACCCACACACTCATCACACGCATGCCTACACACAACTACCCACACTCTCATCCCACTCATGCCTGCACACGGACACAAACACATATGCCTACACACACATACACATTCCCCATCACACACAAACACTCATACACACAACTACCCACACACTCATACCTGCACATAGATACAAACACACAAGCCTACACACATATACTTACACATACCCCCTACACACAAACACACATACCCCCCACACACACATAAACACACACACTCGTGATTGCGAAAAATATAATTTGAATTCAAGAGGTCAAAATTCAAATTAGTTTTTTTTTTTTTTGATTTACATTTTTGCCATTTATTGTGCTTTAGCTTTATTGTGAAAGAAGCTTAAACGTCTAATTCCAACATTTCCTTTTTGTTAGTATAGAATCCGAAACGTGTTTTCTTAAACATCTCAAAGAAATTCATTCCTGCAGATACCTTTCCTCATGGCAGAAAACCTGTAAAATAGTTTCATGACTGTAAACCCTCAAAAATTGTCTGTTCCTCCAACGACTGCGTTTACCACTTAAAAAGTCTCTACATTATTGTCTTCGTTTTAAAGTAAGATTACCATTTATTAGTATGATCACTAACATTTACTACTTCCGAAAATATTGCAAAATCACCAATTAAAAAAATGACCTAGAACAATAGCCATGGCTGCAAAATTAGGAATCCTCATATAAGCGAGTAAAGCTCCTGACGTCGACGACGTCATCAACAATGAAACTCGCGCCACGGCAAGATAATTTGGTAATATTTTTTGGGAATGCATCGACATGCAGGCAAATGTTTTATTTTGACAAGGCTGAACTGGATCCCGTAACTTAACTGTTTTACTGGTTAGACTCATTTCAGGGAAATGAAGAAGCGAAAAAGTGGCCCACAATGAACGCTATCTACAGGAGTTTAAGGTTCATCCTCTGGAGTTAGGGTTAAATTTTTTCAACTAACAAAATATTGACAAACAGGCAATTACTTCGATCAAATATAGAAGCTATTTTCACCCACCATACCTTGATGGGCAATTTTCTAGTAAGAATAAGATTATTCGCATTAAAATCCGGCTAAAAAAATAAAAAATAAAATAATTAAAAAAAAGGTCAAATTTCTTTTACTAAGTTCCTATCTCCATGTTATTTTCAATCAGCCGCTGTCAACGAATGATGTCCCGAGGAGGGAAAGGGGTTATGAAATTACGACAGCTTGTGACAGGGGAGATAGGGGAGGAAAAGAAATGTGACATCTCACGCATTTTTATTGCAACTTGTTTATGTAACATATAGCGCGACATGTGGCCAGGGGTGCGGAGGGGTAAGGTGAAGTGTGTCACTTTGCGATAAAGGGGGAGGGGGTCAACTATGATGAAAAAATTTATGACATTATTTATGGACAGCCTCTCATGTAATTTGATCAGAAAGAAGGAAAAAATCCCAATAAAACCTCCACAGTCACTGTCCTGCATTTGAATGTCCTGTCAACTGTCATGCCTGTCAGCGATTCCCGACTTTCACCATTTACTATTTGATATCTTCGATATAACACAACAATGGTGACTGTCAGAAAGCAAGAAATGCTAACGTTGCATCGAATTCTTCTCCCCGTTGAAAACGTAACACGATGAAATATTTAGCTAGCATCAACGCAGTGGTGTTGAATTCGGCGAGCTGAAATGTGAAACGAAAAGAATTGACCGTTTCAACTTCTCATGACAGAGTTTTTTTTTTTTTTTTTTTGATAAATGAAACTGTCATACTAGGAAACGACAGAACTTTTTCTTGGAAATAGAAAATTACATGCGGAAAAAAACCATTGCTCTCGTAGTTATCACCAGAATATCACCACAGAATTAAGCAAGACATAATTCTGTATAAAAGAAAAAAAAAAGGTTACTCATATTTTAAGTTCAAATCATTACCTGTTAGCCAATTGTATATCTTGACGAATTCAGTGATGTTTAGCAAAGTGGTAAGGAAATTTGCACACACCTGTTTCGGGTTTACAGGAAAGCTCTTCTTCAGTATATTTTGAATAGAAATTTTGGCTGAAGAACGCTGTATTTGTCCAGTTATAGTCGCTTCATTTTAAAACTTTCCATGATATTTTTAAAAAATGTGTAAATCAGAAATGTAAGCTTTTTCGAAAGTCCCATTTTAAATTATATAGCAAAGTGAAGTATGTGACATAAAAAATACTCCTTAAGCAAAAAGCTACGAGTCAAGAAAAAAATAACTGAAACTAAATTTGTAAAAGGTAAGAAGAAATAAAAGTTAGATCGACATTGTATTATTGTTGAACACTTTAGTGTGTGTGTGGGAGAAGGGGGGGTGGGGGGAACTTGGAATAAAAACTGGAAAGAAGGTGGGTAAAGACGACAATTTTAATTTTTGACCTCGGCTTGGAAAAAAATTTATTTGCATTTTTATTTGTACAGAAGTTAAAAAGCTTCATATACATAGAGGGCCGCAAAAAAAGGGCTCTTGCCTCTGGACAAACACAGGAAAGATTTACAACACAGACGGAAGGGAATAACTCCCTGGGCACCGGTGGGAATCGTATCCACCACCTCCAGCATACGAAGTCAAGCTCCTACCGCAGAGTCATGGAAGCCCCAAAATTGAAGATATGGGACAGTCAAGTGATCCCTGTGGATTCCAGCCCAATTAAATTAAGGGTTCCTTAAAGATTTAGACATCTTTGGTCGATCACCAGTAGCTTGAGAACAATTGGAGATAGACTAGGATATATACTTTGATTTGTGGTACACCTGATGTCTTATATCGCCTCCTAAAGTTTTGAAACACCCTGAAAAGACGCGAGGGGAGGGGTATTTATGAACCAAACACTCTAATAGTTGAGCCTTTGATGTCTTTTTACTTCCTTTTACAAAAAAGGAAGTATTGTATTCGCAAAAAAAATTTCACTCAAAAATCGGCCTTATTTTCTTTTTTGCTCACCCCCCAATGAATGTTGAGTTTATTTTTCAACCCGACCACACGTGGATAGATGCCTAGGAACGTACAGACACCCGAAATATCCATTTTGACGATCCCCGAGTTAATTACATCGAGTTTTCTCGAGACGTCTGTATGTACGTATGTGTTTATGTGTGTATGTATGTCGCATAACTCAAGAACGGAATGTCCTAGAAAGTTGAAATTTGGTACTTAGACTTCTAGTGGGGTCTAGTTGTGCACCTCCCTTTTTGGTTGCATTCAGATGCTCCAAAGAGGGTCTTTTGCCCCTTTTTGGGGGGAAATCATTGTGAATTTCGATGTAAACTCAAGTGGTGTTATAATTTGATGGACACTTGGCGATATATCGCCAGTCTTTTAGTCGTCAAGTTTTTTCGCCAACTGGGCGACAAATTTGGCGTTTTTTAATTTTTTTTTAAAATCTGGTTTCAATTTGGCTACTGTTGGTGATGTTTAGAAAGTAAACTATTGAATCACATTAAAACTGCCAATAATGAGAAAATGACATTAAATTGGAGTAAAAGGAAGTCATGTGATGCACACATCAGCTCGTTTTCTTTTCTTTTTTTTGCATACATTGTCATTACATTAAGAGAAATTTTCATTTCACATTCATTTCTAGGACCATTCCGAAGTGACACTGGCGTCGTAGTTCTCGGCTAATTTTGTTCGAAAAATTCTCTCTCTTGGGAGATGTTTTCGGGAAAAAAGCATGCTAAGGAAATGTTTATGATATTTGTTTTGGCAGACGACGAAACTTGGGTTATTTCAGGGTCGCATTTCTCTCTGCGATTCAAGACGCAAAATGCTTATGATAAATGCTCCTCAGCTTCGATGCCTAGGTGCTAAAAAAACTTAGCTCGTTTAGACGAACATAAGTGATATGATAACTATGTGCACCGTTATAGTCTTTTATTCAAACAGTCTAAATTCTTTCCAATACATAGAAATTAAAAATTCACAGGGCCGTCATTTGAGTAATTGGGTGCCACTGGAATTTAAAAACTTTGCGCTAAAAATTCACAAAGTTGAAATTTCACTTTTCAAAATCCATATACAAAATTAATTATCCAGTTAAAATGTTTTCTTAACAAGAAGTTCCGTCTAGAACTAGACGAGCCTACTTTCCCGTATACCCATACTACTTTCCAGTACCTGATCAATATTCTCAAAAATAGCTAAAATCGCAAATTTTTTCAAACATATATTTTTTAATATTTTAAGCTGATTTCTAGGAATAAAATATTCCTTACTTTTCTTCAAAAAAACGAACAAATAAAATAGCAGCACCTTTTAAACAAAGCAGCTAATACACTTCTTTCCATTAAAAAAATTTTTTAAACAGCTTTCAAAACGAAAAAATAATAATAAGTTCATTAAAATAAATACATCATATAAAAAAAATCGTTTCTTTTTCCCCTGTTGCCGAAAATAATTTTTTAAACGAATTAATGCACTTACCAAAATAAAAAAAAAAACAATAAAATGTCAACTTAAAGAAATAATTTTCATTGTCAAAAAAAAAAAAAAAATCGTCTGCGCATATTTTACGAGTTTATTCACCGAAAACTAAATACCTAAATTAAAACTTTAGCGTGAAAATAAAAACAAATCATATCAACAATAATTATTTCACAGTTAAAACCACAGCAGCGGAGTCGGAGTCAATCTCATTTTGGGATAAAAGAGTCGGAGTCAAATATCCAAGAATCGGAGTCAGTCATTTGTCCTCCGTGTATAAATGTTTGCCAAAGCTACGAAGTCAGAGTCGAAGTCGGGGAGTCGGAGTCCGATTAATTGTCGGGAACAGGAGTCAGAGTCAGTGTCAGGTCCCCCTAAATTCTCGGAGTCGGAGTCGGGAGTTGGTCGTCAAGAGCTATTTCCAACAAAGTTTGTTTGAAGTAAATCCGCCTTCAAGTACGGAATCTACATTGACTTTCAGTTTCCCCGTAGGCGCTAATGTTAAGGGATTTGAACTGTTCAAAATTGAACGGAAAATCGTTCAAATCAAAAAGATATCTTATATACAAGTTTTTTATCAAAAGCTTTTTCCTACAAAGTTTGTTTGAAGCAAATTCGCCTCACAGTTCGGAATTGCTTTGAATTTCCCCGTAGGCGCTAATGTTAAGTTTTTTTGAACTGTTCAAAATTGAACAAAAAATAGTTGAAATCAAAAAGTGAAATATGGGAATGAGGTGTCCTCGCCGAGATCTTTCGAACAAAAAAAAGTTTGTTCGAATCGGACTATTCATTCAAAAGTTATTAGGGGGGGACAGACAGACAGACCGACAGACAGACCGACAGACAGACCGACAGACAGACAGACCGACAGACAGACAGACAGACAGACCGACAGACATTTTTCCCCATCTCAATACCCTACTTTCCAATTTTTAATTTTTCAATATTCATTTAATTATTTTATTTATTTTTGACTTTTTTTTGTTTTTCGAGATATTTTTAAGATGCATTAAGCCTTCTTTCATGCTTTTTTCTTCTTTTTCTGACTTTTACAGGGAAAGTAAGCTAAAAACTGAATAATTAAATTTGTGTATGAATTTTGTTGTTTTCCCCCTACGATGTGTATTGAGTGTGTTCTCCCCCCTTAAAAATTTTGAAATGACAAGCATGAAAAACCTTATAAAACTGTAGAGAAATGCAGAAACTGAACTCCCATAAGCTCCTATGGAAATTAAACCCTGCCTTTACGTAACATTTCTAGCAAATTTTCAAGCATTGTGTTGCTCTCTTACGCTTATGCATAGGGTAACAAAAAAATAAATAAATAAAAATAAATAAATAAATAATTTTAATTCTGATATTTTTATTCAAATTATGTTTTTCGTAATCACGAGTTGCGACAGGACTCTACTCATTGGAGTTGTTGTTTCTCTGTCCCCCAAAACATACCCCTTCTCCTGGGCGGTTGCGTGTGTATAGTTGTGTGTGTGCAGGCGCGCGTGCATGTAGACATGTGTGTGCGCAGACCTGTGCACGCACGTAGGCGCGTGTGTCTCTGTGTGTGTAGGCGCGCGTGCATGCGCGTGCCTGCGTTGTGTGTGCATAGATTCGTGTATGCACGTAGGCGTGCGTGTGTGTGTGTGTGCGTGTATGATCGTGCGTGTGTGTAGGACATGGACGCCACCGACCAGGAGAAGCGGATTTCGGGGGACATTGCTCAGGGCCGGAGGAGCCGTGCCTGCAGAGGACGTTGGGCGGGAGTGCTGCAAAGGGAGGCGGGGGGGCTGGGGGGAATAAAATCAGCATAACGCCAAGGACAGTCAAGTGAGAACAATAAGCGACTGTGATTGCTCAAAAAAAAAAAAAAAGAAACTAGCAATTTAGTAAAGCTAAGAGTGGCGGAAGAAAAAAAAATCTTCATAGTAATTGAAACCTTAAAAATTGTCCTTTAAGAAACATTAATGGAATTTATACTTTTTTAAAAACTATGTCCTTAACATGGTGTTCTTTTGGTCCAATGCATTCTGGAAATCTGTTTCTTCTATTGGGATTCCTCATAACAAATATGATCTCTGGATAAGTTAAAACAGAGAATTCTGGATGAAATTCACAGTATTACAGCCACGATGTTGCAGTGGACAACGGGAAATCTCAACAGCAGAAGCAAATTCCAAGATTGCATTCACACAGGAGACTCCGTCTGAATGACGTAATTTTTACAAATTGATAAATTCCATTAGAGCTCTTCAATGGCAAGTTTTAAGGTTTCAATTACAATTAACAAAATACTTTTCCTCCATCAATCTTGTTTCTATTGGATTGCTAAAAAGTTTTCCTTTCTTTTCCTTCTGCTTATGTATGTGTGTGTCACCCCATACGTCACACAAGTATTATTATCAGTTAACTCTTGATTGGATACTCATCCCAGCTCGGCCGGGTTATTAGCCACCAATATCATCGCAGCTCGCCTTTCGATTCCCTCACTTTATTACAAAAGCCTGCCCCCCACGCGCAATTCATCTCTCCTCCACCTCATCCGTAACTCCGTCTCTCTATGAATTATTCTCCGGGAGGAGGAAGGATGCCAAATGCAAAGAGTCGCATGAGCTGACACACAGGATCAGGAACTAATGTCCCCGCTCTCCCACACGCTGTGACCGCGACTAATATTAGACCCTTGAAGGACGCACGCATTCTTCGAGTGACTAAGGAATTTAGTAAACAAGTTGAGCGTGTTTTTTTTTTTTTTTGTCACAGGCTCCTTCCGATAGGTTGACTTATGTTTTTGGCGGGCAGTGGCTTCTGTAGGAGATTTTTTACGCAATGGCACCCAATATTTTTTTTTTTTTACCCGAGAGCTGCAACTCATATTTAGAAGAAACTCGTGGTACGAGAAAACGTAAAATATAGGAAGTACATAGTAGAAAGCAAAAATCAAACAGAAAAAAAAAAGCAAAAGGTAGAATGACTTTTTTAAAAGATAAAATATCCATATTTTTTGAAAAAAATCATTATTACACAATTTACATACCATTTTGGATCATTTATTTGAGAATCCGAGAGTTTAGGTTGAAAAAAGTCCGTAATAGTGGATTCATAAAAAGTCGTCGAAAACTTTGTACTGTATAGTGAAAAAAAAAAATGACAACGTATATAAAGTACAAATTGAGGATGAAAAAAGGTTAAAAAACCAGCAAACAGCTGTTTCGGCACTCTAAAATACAAGTGCCATTATCAGTGCATTAAAAACGAAGACAGGTTCACCCGACTAAAACACAGTCGAGGCGAACATTGGAATGAGAGACGAGTTGTCAAAGATATGAGAGCAGTACCGGAAACGATTTTTTTTAACCTTTTTTCATTCTCAATAGTGAATTGTTTTTTATCTATTGAGTTCAAAGCATATGCATCAGTATCTTCCGGGATTGAAATACCTTGCAAGTTTTTCCCCTGGTCTTTATAAGAATAGTATTTCACTACTTATTTGTAAATTCTTTAATGCAACATTTAAAGAAGGGACGGGCTGCGCTTCCCTTTACTCTTTATCATCTTCATTGGCGGACGAAAGTCCATAAGGTCGACTACGGATGGAGCAGTAGCATTTCTGTTTTCATAAATTAGCTTTCAAAAGCGTGGATTAGTTTTTAAAAAGCTCAAAGTGAGACATATTGCTTGTTTTAAAACAGTTTTATTTATTTACTAGTGGTATCCGCACGGCTTTGCCCGTAATAGAAAATTAAAAGATCTTTTGGTTCGCCTGTATATTTACAAATAATGTATGGTGAATTTTCTCGCCAATGGGCTTGTGCCCATGTTATAGTTCCACGTTATGATAATTTCGCAATTTACTCGTCCATCTTAGAATAATTTTGTTCTTAAAATTCGAATAGAAAAAGAACGAAATTTCGAAAAATCGCTTCTAGGTGCACTTGACCATGATACAAGCTAACTTTGTGCCAAATTTCATAAAATCGGCCGAACGGTCTAGGCGCTATGCGCGTCACAGATATCCTG
Organism: Uloborus diversus; assembly: GCF_026930045.1. NCBI lineage: Eukaryota > Metazoa > Arthropoda > Arachnida > Araneae > Uloboridae > Uloborus > Uloborus diversus. Next base: position 17,417,311 of record NC_072734.1, read on the forward strand.
ACAGACAGATCCTGACAGATAGAGAGACTTTCAGCTTTATTATTAGTAACTAGTGGCATCCGCACGGCTTTGCCCGTAGTAGAAAGTTAAAAGGTCATTGGTTCGCCTGTATATTAACAAATAATGGAGGATGAATTTCTCGCCAATTGGTTATGTTAAATGGCTCGCCCATGGCTCATAACGGTTCCACGTTATGATGATCTCGTAATTTACTATTCCACGTTGTGATCATTTGCTCAGAAAAAGTTTCTTAAAATTAGAATATAAAAAGAACAAAATCGAATTTTCGAAAAATCGCTTCGAGGTGCACACCCCCATGCTACAAACTAACTTTGTGCCAAATTTCATGAAAATCGGCCGAATTGTTTAGGCGCTATGCGCGTCACAGACATCCAGACATCCAGACATCCTCCGGACAGATAGACTTTCAGCTTTATTATTAGTAACTAGTGATACCCGCACGGCTTTGCCCGTAATAGAAAAATCAAAAGGTCTTTTGGTTCGCCTGTATATTTACAAATAATGTATGGTGAATTTTCTCGCCAGTTGGCTTGTACCCATCTTACGGTTCCACGTTATGATAATTTCGTATCTCGCCAATTGCCTTGTGCCCATGTTACGGTTCCACTTTATGATAATTTCGTAATTTATTCTTCTACCTTATGATATTTTTTTTTTCTTAAAATTTGAATAAAAAAAGAACCACATCGAATTTTCGAAAAATCGCTTCGAGGTGCACACCCTCATGCTACATACTAACTTTGTGCCAAATTTCATGAAAATCGGCCGAACGGTTTAGGCGCTATACGCGTCACAGACATCCTACAGATATCCTACAGACATCCTACAGACATCCAGACATCTAGACATCCTCCGGACAGAGAGACTTTCTGCTTTATTATTAGTAAAGATAAAGAAGATTAACTTTTTTTTCACATCCCAGAAAAAACGTAAGATGCGGGAAATTTATAAAAAACAAACTTTTTATCCTGGTGAAATTAACATTATTAGTATACGAAAAAAATTGGGAACTAATGGCGGAAAAAACGTAAAGTGCGGGGGAAAACGAAGATTCGAGGAAATTAAAGTCTTTTAATTTCCTCGAATTTCACTGGTTCCACCGTGTTTAAATGTTTTCTAGATAATGCCGGAAAAACGTGGAAATGGTTTGTCATATGAGGTAGTGAGAAGCGAAGGGGTGTAAGTGGACATTTTCAAGTTCTGGACAAAACGCGTTTAAAGATGAGATATGTACTAGGTAGGCTTTCATTGGAACGTTTCTCTAAATCATGCCGTAAGCAGCACCTACCAGGACTACTAGTGCTACCTCTTGTCAAAAGACAGAGGAGATGTTCAGATATTGTTTGTACTGGTTATCTTCAAATTTTTCATTTTGCCACTTACATCCCTTTGCTTCGCACTGCCTCATATGAATTCAATCATTACTTACCGTAAAAAAATTTCACTTAAAGTTAACTTTTTACTTCCTTTTACAAAAAAGGAAGTATTGTATTCACGAAAAAATTTTCACTCAAAAATCGGCCTTAATTTCCATTTTGTTCACCCCCAAATTAATGTTGAGTTTTTTTTTTTCGACCCGACCACTCGTACATATGTACCTAAGAATGTACAGACGCCGAAATATCCATTTTGACGTTTCCCGCGTTAATTACAATGGGTTTTCTCGTGACGTCTGTATGTATGTACGTATGTATGTGCGTATGTGTGTATGTGTGTATGTATGTCGCATAACTCAAGAACGGCATGTCCTAGAAAGTTGAAATTTGGTACGTAGACTCCTAGTGAGGTTTAGTTGTGCACCTCCCCTTTTGGTTGCATTCGGGTGTTTCTAAAGGGGTCTTTTTCCCCTTTTTGGGCGGAAATCATTGTTAATTTCGATGTAAACTCAAGTGGTGTTATAATTTGTCAGACACTTGGCGATATATCGCTAGTCTTTTGGTTGCCAAGTTTTGTAGTTAACTTGGCGACAAATTTGGCGATTTTTTTTCTTTAATTTGGTTTTAAATTGGCCACTGTTGGTGACATTTAGAGAGTAAACAATTGAATCACATTAAAATGCCAATGATGGGGAAATGACATTGAATTGGAGTAAAAGGAAGTCATGTGATGCACACATCAGCTCGTTAGTTCTTAGTTTGCCTTTAGTCCTTGAAAATGGAGTAATAATGGCGTTCAATGGATGAAAAAGACAATTGATGTAAGAAGAATTGAATCAACACTTTTTGTCATTGAAAAATAAAATAAGAAATCACAACACCTTACTGCACAGAATTTACAGGCAGACACGTGTTTTGGGGTTTTAAAGAGCTCTTTTTTTTATTTTTTATTCACCGAAATGTGAGCTTTAGGATGAAACATTCTCTAAGAAAAGCCAAATTGTGGCTATTTATTGAAAATACTTCGATTCTTTCGGACGACTTTTAAAAACCTAAAGCTCACGCTTCCATGCATTGAAAAAAAGAGATCATTAAACACTGAGACACTTGTCTGCAGTAATGTGAGATAAATTTTGTGCGTTAAAATGTCGTTATGTCTTATTTTAACTGAGACACTATTTCACGACTGTAGTTGGAGCAAACCTCACCTGGCAGCAGCTTTGTAAAGGCTACGCTAGATCTTAATTATTACGCCACTGCCAAGGTTAGGTTTACCGCAACTATAAATGAAACAATGAACAGATTTAATAGGGAAGTTTTCGAATTTTATTTTTATATGATAGAGTAACATGTATGAACATCATAGGTGAAAAAAATTTTGCGATACGATAAGTAGTTTTTTTTAAATTATTTTTTTAAGTTCAAGCGTTGTGACGTCAAATGGCACAGAAAGTGACGTCATGCGCTCTTCCTCCACGGGACAAGCCGAAGGACGTGCAGTTGGCTTCCGAAGGCGAAACGTAAGGCTTGCCTCCTCGCATTTAACTCCTCGCGTTTCTGGAACATTAAACCTCTCATCCTCTCGGAAATATTCGAATACCATCATTGATGTTACTTGAGGAAGATTATTAGATTGTGCTTTAACGTATCCGACCTCCATAGTGTGTTCAAAAGGATTATTGAATTTCTAAAAAATAAAAATATCAGCGCGCTCAAAATGTCCGTAGCGAAAACAAGGGATCTTCGGCGGAAGGCTACCCATTAGTGCCCCGTGACGTAAGCTCGTGACGTTTCAGAAAAGCGCACTTTTGAGCGTGGATTTTTAAAAATTCATTAAAAATCAATCACGGTGTTTTAAAATTCGGCGATGGTGAATTTTTTAGTTTTGAGGGTCAATTAACAATATCCAATAGTCGAAATAGGAACATTTAATAGGTTGCAATTTCCCTATTTTTGAAGAGAATGCTTACAAAATTCAGGTTCTAAGAAAAGCGTGGGATATTATATGACTCTTTATATTAAGTAAGTCTCTTTCCTTTCGTAATCTGTGGATCAGAAAAAAGAAAGAAAACGAGTCCTCGAATAAATAGCTCATTCAAGAAAGGTTTCTCTTTGTGCCAAAGAACGACACAATTTATTGCTTGTAAATTTAAAACTCGATATTTCGAGTCTTCACAGACATAGCTCTCTTGGCAGGAGTCGCGTTACTCTAAAATTACAGGTAAAAGGGATTAGGAAATGTCAGGCCGATGACATATCTTGAAGACACATTTCAGACGTGACACTTACGAAAGGTTAATGTCATATTTCCAAAAATATACCATTGCTTAAAGCCTCGTGTGGACGGGTTTTTTTTTTTTCAGTTTCCCAGTCGTAATTTGGAATTTTCGAGCATTTGAATTCCGTTTTTTTTCTTCATTTAGTTGTTCATGATTTTCTGAGTTTTTTACGAGAGGCTTTTAAATGTAGTTTCTCATAAATAAAACAACATGGTCTTAAGAAATTAATAAATATTTTTTAATATGAAAAGTAGGATAGTAAACAACAGCGTTAAAAAGTATAACGCGCTATTTTTTTTTAATTTGGCTGTAACGCCAAATAAGAAGAGAATGTGGTTGTTTAATTCAGTCAAAAGTAGTAATTTTTGTCACAGAAATTGATAGAATAAGAAAACAAAATAACATGGACTCAGAAATTACTTTCATTTTCCCAACAGTTGTTTTTTAATTAATTTTTTAAAATATCCGATTCTTCAAACAAGGCGTGGTCTTTATGACGTCACAAATGATGCACTATGGCGCATCTTTCTACCGCATTTCCACGTTATGATAATCAAGAAGCGAATTACAATTGCGCTTTACACTTGCTATCAACCATATCGTTGCCAATACACGTGAGTAAAGATGCGAATTAAATATTTTATACCGTGAATGGCAACACTGAATGAAATTTCATCATTCGTGATGTCATCTGCAGAAGCGTTAAACGATGAAAGAGCAACGATTTAAGTAATTTTTTAAAAATATTAAACTTAAATAAATTATTTAAAAAATGTTCGGATTCTATGTTTTTAAGCATGCTCTTTCAGAAAAACATGCTTTTAAAATTTTGGAAACGATCCCATTATGCAATAATTACGAGTTAATAGTTATGTAATTCAAAATTAAGAGTATTCGATTTCTTTAGGCCTATTCATTGCGCTTCTTTTATTCTCATTGGTTGTTTGCTAATCTTATACCCTGAGAATGTTTATTGCATTTCTGTTTGTAACTTTGAGCTTTTGTTGGATGTCTTTACATACATCATCTCACCTCTCTTTGCTTTGAAAAAGGGGATCATTACATAACCGAAGAATGTACATGCATTTGAAAATCTTGTAACTTTTTAATGTTGTTTATACTTTTTAGTATAATCTTTGTTTCAGTTTCTACTCCAGATATTTTCAACATGTATGAAAAATTTCAAAAAGTTTTAAAATATTCCGAAACCCTATTCGAAGTTACATAAAAAGATTCCTCCCGAGTTTCACGCTTTGCAAATTCTAATGCAAAGATCTAAAAATATATGTAATCACTATAGGGTCATTCTATAGAAATGTCAACCTCAGCCTTAGAAATTTGTTTTTCACAAAACCCTAATTGTGATCTATCATTTCATTCAGCATACTTTCGAGGAAAAATCCAGTAACAGTTTGCAAAAATTCCAATCGGTGTTTTTCTTCTGATTCTAAACGTATAAGGTTGTGGAAAAGGCTTAGCATACGCAAAAAACATGCGTCTTAGTTTTCTCGCGTAATGTGAAAATTTTTGCAAATTTTTAAAAGAACAGTGCTTATTATGAAAGATTAGATGTTGGTCCAATAAAATTGACTCATTTTAGTACTTCCTTTTACAAAAAAGGAAATATTGTATTTGCAAAAAAAAAATGTTCACTCAAAAATTGACCTTAATTTATATTTTGCTCACCCCCGAATGAATGTTGAGTTTTTTTTTCCCCGACTCGACCACACGTGGCTAAGTGCCTAAGAACGTATAGACACGCGAAATATTCATTTTGACGATTCCCGAGTTAGTTACAACGAGTTTTCTCGTGACGTCTGTATGTGCGTATGCGAGGATGTGCGGATGTGCGTATGTGAGGATATGCGTATGTGCATATGTGCGTATGTATGTCGCATAACTCAAGAACGGTATGTCCTAGAAAGTTGAAATTTGATACGTAGACTCCTAGTGGGGTCTAGTTTTGCACCTCCCCTCTTGGTAGCATTCGGATGCTTTTAAGGGGGTCTTTTGTCCCTTTTTTTGGGGGGGAGGACCATTGTTAATTTCGATGTAAACTCAAGTGGTGTTACAATTTGGCGGACACTTGGCAATATATCGCCAGTCTTAGGGTCGCCAAGTTTTGTCGCCAACTTGGCGACAAATTTGGCGATTTTTTTTTAAAATCTGGTTTCAATTTGGTCACTGTTGTGATATTTAGAGAGTAAACTATTGAATCACATTAAAATTACCAATAATGGGAAAATGACATTGAATTGGAGTAAAAGGAAGTCATGTGAGGCACACATCAGCTCGTTTCATATATTATAAGACATGTATTTAAACTAGTTTGGTTATTTCACTGAAAATATTCGCGTAACGTTAGTCTCGAAAATGTACTATTTTCTGTTTAAAAAACTAAAACAGATAATTGTACCAGTCGATACTTTTTATTTTTTTACATATGCATCATATCTACTTAAGAAGGGCAAAATATTTATCTTAGATACAGTAAATATAAAATAATTAGTGTGACTAGCGTAATATTTGAGCTGTGACTAACGTAACATTTTAAAAATTACTGCTATTATTTAAAACTTATTTAATTTAATGTACATTTTCACTAACAATTCTGAATAAGTAGACATTCTACATTGCTCAAAAATATTTAGGGTGAAAAATACCTCTAGTAATGTTACAATGTAGACCTTCTATCTACTTAAAGAAGGCTTCTTAAAGGGCTTCTTTAAATAGAACTACATTCAGTTAAATGAAGAATTATTATTTTTTAAAAAGAAGGGTGGGGATAAAGCAAAATTTGTACTCTGCTGAGCATGCACTTAACACAAGAATCCAAGAGTTAAGGAAATGGAAAGACAATCTTAACAACAAAGGAAAACATTTATATCTTTTAGAAAATATCTCTACTAATCATTAAAAAGAAGTCATGGCAGCTCGACGAAAAACATTTGAAGATGTTATATGATACAGTGACAATAAACGAGAACATTATAAAAAATGCATGAATGATGATTTAGAAATTAAAACATTTGCGGTGATACCTGGAATTAAAATGCATTCTGCAGAAATGTTTGAAAAATTTTTTCAATACTACATTTTAATTCAGGATATGCAACACTATTCGTTCGATGAATCAGTTAACATTGAAGAATAATATGCCGTTGAAAAGTACTACGGAGTTTTTTATGACGATAACTAGAATATTGGCAGAATACTAGAATTTGGTGAAACTATCAACTTGTATAAAGTTAACTTTTTAAAAGAGAGATATTTAGGATTTAATTAGCTTAAAAATGATTAGTGAAAACAAGTTTTTTTTGGCACATACAAATTTAAACTTAATCCTTCCATTCAATTCCTTATAATAATGTAAAAAAAAGTAAAGGAAGAACCATAATGCAACATAAAAAAATGTTCCTAAAAAGTGTAAAATAATATAAGGGCAAGAGATTAATTACAAAAAGTTTTTTACATATATGCATTCGATGGTTACGTTAGTCACGTTACGTTAGTCTCACACTTTCGTAAAAGTACCACTAAGGACGAAAAAAAAAGATTTAATAAATATGTAGTGTTTTTCTTTTTTTTAAAATAGACTGTTTACCTTTTGCAAATATATCAGCCAATTTTAAATGCCTGCGTAACTTTCAGAAAAAATTGCCTCGTTACATAAGCGTTGTTTCTCAGGGTTGCAAAAATGTTACGTTAGTCTCAATGCCTTTTCTGCTGAAAAAAATACCTATCAGCGATTATTTTGCTTCAAATTCTTGGTAGAAATGAAAAATATTCACCTTGTACATTTCAAATCTGCGTATTAAACCAAAAAAAAAAAAAAAAATATTACAGTTTTTAAGTAAAAAGAGTTAGAAAATTAGCGGCGAATATTACGCTAGTCACTATGGAATGACCCTCATATAGTGATGTAAAATACCCGGGTATATATTTTTAGGGGTAAATACCCAGGGTATATACCCGGGTAAATACCCAAAATGGGTAAATACCCGGGTATTTATTTCAAAAATTTATATTCAACTAAAATACTTTTCTGTATGTATTCCATTATGTATATATACAACCAACCATATACAATAAATTTTTGCCCAAAAATTGTATTTTGATCACATATTCAAAGAATTATTGTGTGAAACAGCTTAGCAGTCTAATATGATATTCACATTAAATGTGTTGGATATGCCTAATCAATGTTGATAGCCAAATTTCAGACATAAAAAGCCATTCTACAAAAAGTAAAAAGCTTAACTGGTTACAAAAAAAAAAAGCAAACATCAATTTTTTAAGGTCCTAGTCTTTTATAACCCAGTAATATGTCCCTGCATGACGTCAAAATGTTACGAAATGTCGCTCAATTTATTATTACTATTTATTTACCTATATCTTATGCAGAAATTTCCTCTACACTTAGTTTAATTGTTCGGGTGTATTCTGTATCACACACACACACACACATAATATACATTAACATTTAAAATTCATTTAAAATTTTTAATCTTTTATTTTAGGGTTTATGTTTAAAAAAGAAAATAGTCACCTTTTAATACTACCTAAAAAATTTTTCAAAATGCGAAATTACTAGGGGATTTACCCTGCCTTTGGATAAATACCCAAAAAAATATTTACCTTCCCACCCTATACAGGGAAGCAAATGCAAATGAGCAAGGCAACAAAATAGAATATTTTGATTTTTTTTTGCTTATTAATGTGAAAACTGTTTCTATATTTTCCATGTTATCACTTAAATATCAATAAAATAAATAACACCATAGTCTTAATAACTTCTCAGTTTATTCTTCCAAACATCCCTCATGCTTCCTTTTTTTTTTTCATTTTGGATATGACTAACCTAGATTATGATTTTGAAATCCTGAAGTTCATAATGAATTGCTTATACTTCTCCAATTATGACATTGAAAAGAAAGATTCTTTGGTTCACGATATGTTTCTTTCATGATTTCATCAAGTCTTTCAATAAAAAATATTATAAATTGTGTAATAATTATATATATATCCTTTTTACCAATTATTTCATATTTAGATTTAAAAAAAAAAAATCCCATTCACTTTTTTGCATTTTTTGTAAAATACCCAGTTTTTGGGTATTTACCCAGGCCTAGGGTAAATACCCGGGTAAATACCCAAAAAATATTTACCTACCCGCTGGATATTTACCCGATCCACATCACTACCCTCATATAAAACTTCCATGATTTAAATTTTTTTTCTATAGAATAAAAACTGAAATTCTGTTCCGTACTTAAAATATATCGTTGTGTATTTTGCTACAAAGGGAACTTATTCGAAAAATCTAAATTCCATTGCTGATTTATTACGAGTAGTTCACATTACAAAATAAAGCAAAAAAGAATAAAAACAAAAAGTATTGTGGCAAATATTATGCCAACTGCCTGCGGCGCTTGCCTCGGCCTCGTCGCCTACGTCGGCTTGCAGTACCCGCCTCAGCGGGCTGGTGCACAACTCATTTAATCCAAAGTATCAAAGTTCGCTTAGCGAAAGAAATTTAATCGACATTTTTGGTACGTAAATTACATTCGTTCAAAGGAAAAGATAAAAAATCATCAAATTTTCAGCGGTAAAAGTTATATTGATTTCATTAAAAATAAAAGTTTGATAGATTTGATTTAATATCCCGTAAGAGTAGGCTTTGTGTGTCGACTTCACACATGATCATTTTAATAATAAACTACATTTTAAAGTTGCACGCGCTTTGAATTTGATCTACGTAGTGTTAAAATTCAATTACATCTCAAAACTCCGCACTTTGAGTAAAAATATTAGAACTTAATAAATGTAAAAAATTGCTTTCATATTATTTAACCCATACACAGAAATAGGGAAAAAAAATAAGTGATTAAAATCACTCTTACACAGTAAAAGAAAAATATTGATTCTCCACTTAGCGCATAACTTTGATGCAAAATGTAAAATTTACCTATAGTAGAAAACGTAAGTTAAGTATAAAAACTTGAAATTGAGAAGTAACCAGTATGCAGAACTACAGTATTGATCGCAATTCGGATGAGAGATAACAGGAATTCGTAAGTATTACAAAGAGGTGTATAGAACTATCTTAGCAGGAGCGGTAAATTTTATTAGAAACTCCATTCGTTAATACAATATTATAATATATTCTGCTAGATTGTATAAATTCGGTGAGGGACTTTTAGTTGTCACATATAGCCTCATTTCTAACATTTTTAAGTGTAATAATGCTCCAGGTTCTACAACCCAAATTCAAAAAAATAGAATATCAGAACAGTTAAAGCAAAACTTGTCAGTGGGTCGGGTTAAATGAATGGATGCTAATTAAACAAAGTAAAGAATGTTATTAATGAATGAGCAAAACAGTTTCAGCAACCTTAAAGGCATTCTTTTAACAATTTAAGGTTCGTTAACACATTTGAAAATTATGTTGATTTTTTATATGGGTCAAAAAATTAGAACAATCAATTTATTTAATGAAAATTTGAAAAGTAACGAATATATTTGCATACCTATTAACTGCGTAGGTTGGGACAAGAATAAAGCTTGACGCCAGGACAATTTTATGTTAAGTTTTGCTGAAAATGGGTCGTCAGCGTGATAAAATCGAAAACAAGGCAGTTGCTTATTGTATCATTGTTTAAAGTTAGAAAAAAACAGTTAATCTTGGATTAAAAGAACGATTTACTATATACGTTCTCTTATATTTGAAAAAAATATATAGAAGGATCAACCAATTAAAAAACAACTAAAGTAAATAAGGTAGAAAGCTTGCAACAACTGGTAGAGATGAATGCAAATTAAAGTCCAAAATAGTCGTTTTTAAAATGCCCTCTTATATTCATAAGTGTTGTAAAGAATCCGTAGTTATCGTGTCCAAGCCGCCTACACTTAGACAATTGCATAAACTGCAGTTGCAATTGCGGATCCTCGAAGTGAAACCAAAGATGAACGTAAAGCAGAGACGTGCCCAACTCTCCTGGAGCAAAGAGAAGCTCATCTGGGTGAAACAGGAATAATAAAGTATTTTATTCAGTGATGAATCTTTATTTGAAATATCTGTTGAAGAAGGGAATGTACGGGTTTGGCATTAGAGAAGCGAAGCGCTTGAGAAATCTTGTGTAAGACGTTCTTTCAAATTGAGACATCCTTTATGGTATGGGGATGCATAAGAGTTGCTAACTGGGCAATGGTATGTATCTTAAAACAATGCGTGTATTCCGCTGTTCATCAAGATATACTGAAGTACTGCATGATACTTTTTTCTAAAGCACAGCAGTGACACATTCAGTTGCACATTTGTCCTGCAGAAAGATTCCGCTTTGTGTCACATCACGAAATTGACTCGTAGATATTAAGCAGAAAGTAGGTTTTCGGTATTGAACTTGCCAAGCAAATCTACCGATCTGAAGGTCATCGAAAATGTGTGCCATCGTTAAATCCAAAGAAAAAGGTTCGAGACCTAAGGTCCGCTAATAAAATTGAACTCATTGCCACATTGAAGAGGGTATGGAAACAGTATCAGTAACCTTGAATGTAAGCAGCTGGTGGAAATTATATCTGAAAGGATTAAAGGTGTGATTCTTGCAAAAAATAATGCTACAAAATATTGATACTGTTTCGTTTGAAAATGTTTATTCACATTTTAGTTTTAATATTCTTTTTTTTTTTTTTTTTTTTTTTTTTTTTTTTTTTTTTTTTTTTTTTTTTTTTTTTGCCTCAATGTAAAATATCACTACTTTAAACTTTTGGACGATTCTGTCTAAGATAATTTTTAATTTAGTTTATATGAAATGTTATGTACATTTTAAAGTTTAAGAAAGGCGATACGTTCATTTAAATACCCCCATTGCTCTTATATTTTGCTATAGTAAGATTTTCCTCCTAAAAATTAAAAAGATTCAATTTTTTTGAATTTGGGTTGTATACTTATATGCTAGTAGAAAGTATTATGATAGTATATTCACCAATACTGTTACTACTAGTATCGTCCTAGGACTAGGATGACTCCAAATACTTCTATAGAACAAATAAAAACATATTTTCATCTCTCTTCCGAATTGTGATCAATATTATGCTTCCGTACAATGGTTATTTTGGGAATCTAAGAAATATAACAGCGGTGATTGCAGACGATCGAAACGTCATCAGAAAACTTGGTTTCCGTTTCAATAGCAAGCTCGAAAAATTTGATTGGAAAGCGAAAATTTACAATTTTAGATTTCAATTTCGAAGCTGATAGACCAGTGATTCTCAATCGGTGGTTCGATGAAATATTTGATAGATCCCCAGAGGTTTTTGCTAATCCACTTTAAAAAATGTTTCTTCATCAAAGATAGAAAACAACATAATAAAAACAAATGCCATAGACGATATCTTTTTACGTGATTTTTGTAATTAATTTACGTATCTCTCTATTATTTTTCAGCAATGCTTTCTACTTTTGCATAATTTTTATAATAATTACTTATCTTGTTTTTAACATTTAAATATGTTTTTTAAGAGTTCTTTATCATCAAGTAAAGTTTTATCTATGCATTTAATAATTCATTCATTATGATTAATGTAGTTTGTAAAAATAATAGTTTAAAAAACTAAAAAACACGCTTTCGTAGCAAAATGAACTAAAAAGTGAAAAATAATCTTTGGATGATAGTAGTTGACCAATCACTTAATTTTAATGTAATACAAAAAAGCGTGGGGTGCTATCTATTTACATTTTTGCTTGGACAACAAATGGAAGAAATTCAAGACAACTGATAAGAAGCCCCCCACGCTTTTTTGTATTATACATTAAAATTAAGTGATTGGTCAACTACTATCATCCAAAGATTATTTTTCATTTTTTAGTTCATTTTGCTACGAAAGCGTGTTTTTTTAGTTTTTTAAACTATTATTTTATTTTTCTGTTTTTTAGTCTTATGTTGGAGAATTATCAGGTGACGAAATTATTTATAAAACGAGTGCGAGGGGTAATAGCTTAAAGTTAAGACAAGGGCACCCCGATGCGAAGCTACTGTGAGTCATCAATGTATGTTTGCGGAAATCATATTTATATTACTTTGAAAATTTGAGATGCATTTGAATAAAAGTTTTGTTCAACAATAGTCTGATCAGCAATGAATTTCCAATTGAAGGCTCACCTAAATTTTGGCATGAAATTAGTTAAAAACAATTATATTTCATGTTCTAATTACCTTGAAACATTGGAACAAATTTTGTCTGATGCAGAAAAATTAAAAATTTTGTAGATATTTTTAAATAATTTTTGCGAGCATTTTTAATGTATTTTTTAACAATTTTCCCCTTTTCACATTGTTGGATTTATGCCAAAATATTGATTAAAATTGGAGGAAACTAACAATTAAAAGAGTTAATTAATTAATTTGATTATAGAATATTGCATTGTCATCGGATCTGAGGTCGTGTGCCAAATTTCAAAAGAATCCGATCGCAGGAAGTGGGCGAAATTTGAGCAGCAAGATTCCGTTACAAGATACATACATACATACATACATACATACATACAGGTGAAGCTAATAAAAGCGTGTTAAAAAGGGGAAAACCCGAGCTGTCCGCAACAGTTTTTCACAAGTTGTCCCACAATTGCAAGTTTTTTTTTTCTTTTTTTGCGAAAAAAAAAGGAAAGAAAGAAAAGATAAAGAGAAAAAAACATCACCGTTACGTGAAATATATTTTTTTAAAGCTCTGCCGATCCACGGATTAAAGAAGGTAAGAAATACTGTGATAGACTATAATGATCTCATTGTTAGGCAGCAGTGGGAAAACTTGGATCCTTTACTACAAAGGAAATTTCAAATAAAACTTTGAAAGAAATTGTGCTTGATGGCGTAACTACCGAAATGTAATGTACCAAAACCTCACATGTCATATTCCAGCAGTGGGACGATGGGTAAAATTAGACGAAGAAGCACCAGCCGCAGTTTGTTGTCTAACCAAGAGGGATGGAGTTTTCTGGATCCAGATAGGAATCTAGAAATCTAACGCCACAATAAAACACTAAGGCCAAACTCTGTCTGGAGTCAAAATTCTAGTTCGACTAGTCACCCAAACTGTGTTTATTTTATACAACGTGGTTACATTTTGAGGGCTCAAAAACCTTTAAAATTTATTTACCAACTTCTTTTGTTTCGAAGCGTGACTTATGTGGACTGTTGCAAGCTTCATATTTATTTTCAAACTTTTATATTTAACCTACGTTCTCTATTATGTACTACGTCCAAAATCAACTTTCTTTTTTTGCTCAGCAAGAAATATTTTTATTAAATATTTTTCCATATCTGTGAAAGAATTAAATAATACAGAAGCAAATTTTTACAAATATTAACTTCTAATGCTTTTACTCAAAGTGCGAAGCCTTACGATGTTAGTCAGTTTTGATTCTTTATTGGTCAAATTCAAAGCATGTGTGGAGCGTAGTTATAGTTCCTTACTTGTTCCTTAACTATAGTTCATTATTAAAATGATAGTATGCGTTGTGTAATCTGCACAAAAACTCTCCTCTCACATGGTATTACATCAAATTTATCAAATTTTTATTTTGGATGAAATCATTGTAACTTGTCTTCAGTTTTGAAGCAATAGTGGTCAACTTCAAGGCGCGAGTGAGTCCTCAAGATATTTTTTGCTGTCGAAATCCTTTTGCGTGACCAAATATGTCGACAAAAAGGAAACTCATGCTAAGAGGAAAGTCCATTCACGAAGCCAATATTTAGTAGCTAATAACGAAGGTGATACTTAAGGGGTCACAGTACCTTCCAAGCATTTTTTTTTTAAATTTAAGTAAATTTTATATTTCTTTGAAACCATAACATGCATACTTATTTCTTAAACTTATTTCTTAATCAATAATTTATTTTCAAAATTTAAAAATATTGCCTACTTTTTTTAAAAATTCAAAAAATTGAGGAAAATTTCAATTTTTAAAAATTTCTAAGGTTTTTTTTTATTTTTGCACTAATTAAAAAAAAGTTTTTTGCTAAATGATCACTATAATCATCTCTAAAAATCTGTGCATTCATTTGCTTATGAGTTTATTAGAAAATTTTCTGTGATTAATTATGTAAAAAATCAAAGTTTTTTTTTTAAATTTATTTCGTTTTTTAAAGATTTAACATGCTCTAAACATTAGAGTAATTTATAAAATGCTTATCCAATGCACAGTTTTGTCAAATATGTTATCCCAATTGCAAAAAGTATTACTTTAAAGCTGTATCTTTAATAGAAAAAAATCCTTAAGGATTCTAATCACATGAAAACACAAAAAAACCGTCATCGAGAAAAAGCAATTTAAAGTTTTTCTTTTGCATAAGAACACATAGCGAGCGTGGCATAAAACAACGCATAACTTTTTAAATATTTGAACTAAAGCAATGAAATTTTTCCCCTGTGTTCAGAATAGTTTTTAGAAATAAGCGATAAAATTTTTTTTTGATCGTTTCATCATTTTTGAGGTCTGTAACCCCTTACGCTCCACGATTCCCTTCCGAAAACTTTCGTGCTGGAATCCGCGTTACCCCTAAAATTCGTTACTCGTGAAAAACTTGCGTTACAGCTATTCTATGTAAGTCGAAGTGTGCTGTTAACGCAATTCCACTGCATATGAAAATTGGTGTACTAATGGATCGAGATGAGAATAGAGCTTATCACTTTTTGGCAGCAATCGCTCCAGTGTGTGCAGTGACGTAATTGAAAGTTTTTCACTTTCAGCTTAATTAAAGAAACAATGCAAGGACAATCATGTCAAGCAAAAGCTGACGTACATCTGGCGCACAGATAGCGACAAATGCTGATTAGCTTGTATTCTCATTCTCTCAGTGTGTGTATGTGTAGTAGGTTTGGGGGGGTGTTTTGACGACTTTAAAAATCCAGAGCTTTGTTATGTATGTGGTTTTGTAGTTCCTTCATGGCCACAGCATACTAGATTTAAGTCTTCTATAATGGGGTATGATATCGCTCATGCTTGCTTTCATAATAATTTTCTCCTAGATTTAACTTCTGGCAATTCCACGGGTAACTGACTCACATTTTTGAAGC
The DNA here is from genome assembly GCF_026930045.1 of Uloborus diversus. Lineage (NCBI taxonomy): Eukaryota > Metazoa > Arthropoda > Arachnida > Araneae > Uloboridae > Uloborus > Uloborus diversus. The sequence goes on from NC_072734.1 coordinate 17,433,062, forward strand.
AAAACCACACATTTGCATCTCTGAAACTAATTTCACTGAAATTAAAAAATATATTGTTACCTATGTATAATTAATTGTAATATATTGAAGCTCTCCAGTTGGTATAAAGGACATAGGATATATAGGAACGTCCTTTTTTTTTTTGCACCGAAGTTTTCGGTTACGGAACGACATCAGATAGAATGACTGAACTTTTTGTAAGCAAAACGAATGCTTTGTAAAAAGAACTGTCAGTTCCAACTAAACATCTTCTGTAGTGAATTGAAGGAAGTGATTCTCTTGTGCTTAACGGTTTTCACCTTTGAAGTCAGTAATTTTCAACCTTTGGTACATGGACCGCTAGTACTAGTGGTCCGTGGACAATTTTCATGGGGTCAGCGAACAGTTAATGAAAATTTATCTATATCATTTTTACGGTTGTAATTAAATTTATTAACAAAAACTTTTGGATTCATCTCTTTTCACCTATTATATTTATTTTGAAAATATTATTTATATCGTATGTGGTTCGTTTAAAATTCAGACGACCACCGAGTGCTCCTCAGTAGTGAAAAGTTAGAGAATCACTGCTCGAAGCTATTTCATTTATATATAAATAAAATTACTCATATATAATTGCTACGTTGACTCTATTCTAAACATTCTTGATTCGTGCCAGGTTTAAAGCAATTGTTCTTTTCAGGCTCCTGAAGGGCTATGATTGTCTCTCCAACTACCTCTTACGAATGAAAATTTGCCAGAGGTCATGAACTCATCCCACCTTTCTGCCTGCCCAGCACATGTTTCTTATACTGTCTATTGGCGTCACTAGGAGGTATTGTCCTGACAATCTAAAGATATCACTCTGTGATTTCCTTCGCTCCTCCTTGTTGGTTTCATATTCCATATGCCTCTCTAATTTTATTTTTAAATGTAGGCTGACATTATAAATAAATTTTTTTTAAAAAAATATGTGTATGAAAATTACACCCAAGGCGAACCCAAGGCCTAATCCCAAACTCTTTTTATTTTCCCCCTCCTCATCCTCAATAGGGATTAAGCTGCATGGGAGGAGGACCATCACATCATGATGAGGAGGATCACATTGCAGGAGCTCAGCTCTTGGATTTATCTGTTTTTTCCAGCAAATTTTTAATGATAAAACGGAAATGCGAACTATTTTACGCATGAACACAAGTTCTGAACCAATGAAGAGTTCCTGTGTATTCTCTCTCTCTCTCTCTCTCTCTTTTTTTTTTTTTTTGATGGATATTAAATCAAAGTTTAGAGCAGTTAAGAACTAGTACCATGCTTTTTCCATACAGTTTCAAGTTACGTTCTTGTAGAGGCGACAAGAATCAACTACCTCGATCCTCTGTCTTATTAGCATCAACTACTGATTTACATCAACGGCATTGATATGGCTTTACATCAACGACATTTATATAGCTTTACATCAACGACATTTATATAGCTTTACATCAGAATTAGGGTCAGCTTTCCTGTTTCTTTAAAAACCTCGTAGCTCAACTAGAGAATCATGCCAGGGTGACAGTAATATTTAGTGATAGAATAAATAGCTGCCAATCAGTATTGATCGCTGTTGATGTGGTTTAGCATCAATGGCGTTGGTATGACTTTGCATAAACGTCATTGATATGGTTTTACATCAACAGAAATCAGCTTTCCTGTTCAATTTAAACCCTCATCGCTGAACCAGAAAATCATGTCAGGGTGTCAGTAATTTTTAATGGTAGAATAAATGACTGCAAGTCAATATTGATCGCTGTTGATGTGCTTTAACATCATTAGCGTTGGTATGTCTTTACATCATCGTCATTGATATGGTTCTACATCAGCGGCGTCAGCTTTTCTGTTCCATTTTAACCTCATAGCGCAAGCAGCGAATCTTGAACAGGATGAAAATAATTTTTAATGATCGAATAAGTGACCACCAACTAGTAAACAATTGGCAACCAAGTACGTATTGAATCAGTTTCATAGAGCCAATGAATTGCGCCCAAAGAATTCGTCACTGTCGTAATCAATGGGAAACAAAAGTAAAAGTCAAACAAATACAATTACAAAAGTGACGACCAGCAACAGGCTCTGGGCCCAGCTAGACTGGTCCTAGTCAATTTACAATCCCCAGTGAAGATCAATGGCCCTCTTAAAACTATCTATTCCCTTGATCATTACCACCTCTTCGGGTAAGCTGTTCCAAGGTTCCACTACCCTGCTAAGATAATAATTTTTCCTAATATCTATGTTAGCCTGAGATTTAAATAGCTTAAAACAATGACCCCTTGTCCTGTTTTCAGTGCTAAACTTCAGCCCCGTAACATCTTTCATTTTAATAAATTTAAACAACTGAATCATGCTCCCTTGGTCTCTTCTTTGCTCAGGACTGTACATTTTTAGCCTTCTAAGCCTAGAATCATAGTCTAAGTGAGAAAGTCCATTTCTTAGCCTTGTAGCCCGCCTTTGAACCCTTCCCAAACAATATTGCATAACTCTTAAGTGTGGATTGTGAATGACATGATGCGGTTCTGAACATGTTGGGTAACACATATACTGGTTGTATGGGATGGAATATAAAGTTGGGAAATATGGGTTTCTAGAAATATTGGTTCTCAGACATACCGGATCATCATTATCTCCTGCTGCTGACATGACTCCCGCAGTCAAGAGAACTCAGAAATGGTCTCCCGGAAAAATCGTCTCCAAACAGCGTGAAGGCCATCCACTGCGTCCAGGCCACCGGAAGCCATCTTGTTTGTTTACCTTTCCCCCGTGACTCGCCGGAATTAAACTCGCTTATGTAAAACGGAGGGCGTCGAAAACCAAAAAAATACCATCGTGTTATTCTGAAAATCCCAATGAAAACAAGAGTGCGCGGAGTTCCTCTGGGAGCAGGGCATCGCGGGAAGGATTCGCTGTTGTTGGGCAATCCCTTTTCCGGGCAGGCTGCCACGAACTGCTCTTAAACCGTGACGAATTATGTGGTGGGGAAGGGTTCGAAAAATAACTCCCGGCTCAAAATGTGAAAGCGAGACGTGGCTGATGTAGCACGTTAAACATTTGCGAAAATCAAAGCTGAGAAACCGGTGTAAACCGTCATCAATTACAATTCGGAAGAATCGGCTAAATTAAGCTCAGATTTTTGCAACAGGTGCCAGATTTCAGGGACAAAGAGAATCTTTCACGTGATGCTTCCAAATCGAAACACAAAATAATGCTTGCGATCCGAGTTCTGTTAATCAAAAAACTTCTCGTATCGGGATGGGATGTTTCGAATGTAATTTATTATAGACTGGGGTACAGTGAAGGGGATGAGTTGAGCCAGGTACGTTATTTAATATTTTTCAGGTGATATCAGATGGTCAAAGGGTATGTGCTCAATGTATAATAAGTTGGAAAATCGCTAAAACCAGCCCACAATTTACAACAGATCTTTGCCAAATTAGGTACAGAGGTCATTTTGATGCTCATGGGCACATTTTTTTTTTATTTGAAAAAGATACAAAGTGGTCTAAATTAAATTTTATTCATAAAACTGCAGTTTTCTACGCGTTGACGATAACCTTTAGATTGCTTTTCTTTTATTTATGGCTGGTTGCTGAACATGCGTCACTTGACACACCTTTCGTTTTCGACATCGGGAGACACAAGCAGTATTTAAGAAAATAGAAACTTATGCGACAAATTATTCTAAATAATAAAAAAAGAACACACGTTTAGCATATGATTCATCTGAACGAAGTACACAAACGTTTTGAAATTACAATAAATCCTTACCATCATCACTTAAATCAATGTCGTTCATGAGTGTTACCTGGAGCGATAATTTGTCTTGTCACTCCCTCTCCCTCCAAAACGTCTAACGTTTTCACATGAACATGCAGTTTGAACAATTTTCACACCCGATTCTTTTTTTTTTCTTTGTATGGTATAACAAAAGCTTAAATTAGCTAAAATGTATTAAAATACAAGAATAATTTACGAGCGCATTGTGTGATGAATTCCACATTAATGATAAAATACACAACGTTTGATCGGTAAAATTCAATTCTTGATATAATAATATTTTATTCTCATAAAAAAAAACAGTATTATCACGAAAAATTAACTTAGTATTTCACATTTAGTGAAACGTATTCTGAATTCCTGAGACTCGTGTTATACTCTATACCTGAGACTCGTGTTGGTCACGTTGACCAACAGTTATTCGGTCTGATTCACCATTAAAGGCAATTTTAATGTGATTCAATAGTTTGCTCTCTAAATATCACCAACAATAGCCAAGTTAATACAGATTTTTAAAAAAACGCCAAATTTGTCGCCAAGTTTTCGACAAAATTTGGCGACCAAAAGACTGGCGATATATTGCAAGTGTCCGCCAAATTATAACACCACTTCAGTTTGTATCGAAATTAACAATGATTTCCCCCCAAAAAGGAGCAAAAGACCCCTTTAGAAACAACCGAACGCAACAAAAAGGGGAGGTGCACAACTAGATTCCACTAGGAGTCTACGTACGAAATTTCAGCTTTCTAGGATTTACCATTCTTGAGTTATGCGACATACATACGCACATACGCACTTATACATACATACGTACATACAGACGTCACGAGAAAATTCGTTGTAATTAACTCGGGAATCGTCATTATGGATATTTCGCGTGTCTATACGTTCTTAGGCACTTATCCACGTGTGGTCGAGTCGAAAAAAAAAACTCAATATTCATTCGGGGGTGAATAAAATATAAATTAAGGTCGATTTTTGAGTGAAAATTTTCGCGAATACAATATTTCCTTTTTTGTAAAAGGAAGTAAAAATGATAGGTTAAAAGAATGCAGATTTTGTTATATAAATATTTAAAATTGAATTTAAAAAAGTCAATTCCTACTTAGTTTAAGTTCGCCTCGTATGTCAAAACTATTTGAAGCAGTGAGAAGCGAAGGGATGCAAGTTGCGAAATTAAAAAATTGGAGTTAACCAGTACAAATGATAGGTAAACCTTTCCTCTGTCTTAGAGCAAGATATAATTCTAGTAGCCTTAGTAGATCCTGTTTTACAGCATAATTAAGAAGAACTTTTTAATAAAAGCCTACCTAGGACCTAATCTTTAAGCGCGTTTCACTCAAAACTTGAAAATGTTCACTTACGTCCACCTCATATATACAAAAAATAAAATATTGCTTTAAAAATCTGAGATACATTTTGATAAGAGCATTGCTCAACAATGACGTGATCAACAATAAATTTCCAATTAAACGCTCGCCTGCATTTTAATATGAAATTAGTTAAAAACAGTTATAATTCACGCTCTAATTACCTTGGAACATCGGAACAAATTTTATTTGATGCAGAAAAAGGATGGGTTTCTGTAGATAGCCTTTTTTCGTCCTTATGTTAGAAAATTTATGCAACAACTTTGATTAAAATTAGAATAAACTAATAATTAATAGTTAATTAATTAATTTGATTATAGAATATTGCATTTGTCATCGGATTTGAGGTCGCATGCGAAATTTCAAATCAAAATAAAGAGAAAAATCAAAAGAAAGAGAAAACTAAAAAAAGAATCTGATCACAAGAAGCGGAGAGTTGAGTTGCAAAATTTAAACAAGATACTGATCTTTACTAATAATAAAGCTGAAAGTCTCTCTGCCTGGATCTCTCTCTGTTCGGATCTCTCTCTGTCCGGACCCCTCTCTGTCAAGATCTCTGTGATGCGCATAGCGCCAAGACCGTTCGGCCGATTTTCATGAAATTTGGCCCAGAATTAGTTTGTAGCATGGGATTGTGCACTTAGAAAAGATTTTTCGAAAATTCTATTTTTTCTTTTTCTATTCCAATTTTAAGAATATTTTCCAGAGCAAAATTATCATAAGATGGACGTATAAATTACTAAGTTATCATAACGTTTAACAGTAACATGGGCAAACCAATTGGGGAGAAATTCACCATACATCATTTGTAAACATACAGGCGAACCAAAAGACCTTTCAATTTTCTACTACGAGCAAAGCCGTGCGGGTACCACTAGTAAGAAATAAAAATGCCATAACAGTAAGCACTGTAAATATAATCTTTATGATAACTGTACGAGTACTAGCCATAATAACTATATCGTTAACACGGCACCCTAATTACCATTTTTTATGGATGTGCCTCGTATTACGTAATATAGAAAATCACCATTCGTAATATGACGAGTGTGAATTTCTTCTCCATTTCCATTCCATTCCATTGTAGAAAAAAAACCTAATGAGTAGGGTCCTATCGCAATTCGTGATTCCGAAAAACATAACTGCAATTCAAGACGTCAAACCTCAAATGAATGCCAGGGGCTGGATGCTGGATGTTGTCTTTTGTGTGTTTGTTTTACATAATTTGTTTATTTATTTTTTTGGCTTCGGGCACCGAATTGTTCTAGGAAGAGCTGTGCTTCATAATATTGCATTGAGAAAATTGCTTCGCCAATAGATTCTTTCCTAAAAGACATATTAATAGCATTGAATAATAACAACAAACAAACGACTCGCTGACTTGGCAGTTGATTAAACTCACGCCAACAAACTTACTGTAGTGAAATACTCCTCACCCCTCACCCCCATGCATTCCTTTTCGGTACCACGTTCCAAAATGCAGATCAGTTTCTATTTTTCACGCTTGTTTATCCTATTGTTCCCTCCCAACGCAGTGATTGTGTTTTTGGATTTATGTGCATCGTATTTTAAAGGTTGAAGAGTATTAGACAGCGTTGGAACAGTAAGCATGAAACCGGTCTTGGCAACCAGAGCTTGATTACTGCAGAGGCATGCGGGGCACAGGCCCCTGCTCTTAGATTTCAGGGGGCCTAAAATCTCCTTAATTTATCATGCTAATTAAAAAAAAATAATGATTTCACTCAGAATCTGGAGTATAATGATGTCATTGATATTTTTGCAAAAGCAAAGACAAGGAAAAAATCTCTTTATTTGTAGATAAAAATTCCCCTTAAAAATTGATCTCTTTGCAAATCTCAAAACCGCTCCAAGTTTAGTCTGTATTTACTATTAAAAGTTACATCATAAATATACCTTTGATATTTACGGTAAACTGGCAAAGTTTACCCCCATCTTATATAATTATCGTAATTCTATATCTCTTCTACTTTTTAAATGTTGTGATATGGGGTTACCACCAAATTTAGCATGACTGTGTTAATATGCAAGTATCTAAGGGAACCCTGAAATACAAATGAGCCCCATGTCCACTATCAGAATGATCGGTCTCTGTTGGCAAATGAAGAACTCGAGGGGTACGTCCGAAAAAGAAAATACCCCCGCTCTTCTTTTGCATTTATGAGTTCACTTTGATTTTAAAAAAAAAACAACAATCCCTTGACAATATTATGCACTTTCGATGGGGTAAATTGGGCGAATGTGAAGTGCTTCTACGGATCGTTGGGGGACTTTCTCTTTCAAGTGAGACCGCAACCACAGCATGACCTGACAAAATTCCTTACCGATCACTTGTCGGCGTAGAACTCAAGCCCTCGGCGAAACAGCCGTTCACTTTACCCACTATGCTACACAGCGGCAAAGCTTATCAAAAAGTTACTACAAAAATCAAACTTTTAAGAAAAAGTTTTCTTTTTGAAAAGCATTCTTCAGAAAGAGCTACTGTGATTAAATATATTTTTAAACGTAATTGTACGGTCGAAAATAATAAAGTTATTCCATTAATTATGAGTTTCACTTCAATAGTTGATGTTAACAGCTGATTGGTGTTGTTTCCTTCAGTCAAAAGTAGTACTTTTTGTCACTGAAATTGAAAGAATAAGCAAAAAAAAAAACATGGACCCAGAAAATACTTTAATGTTCCCAAAAGTTATTTTTTAATTAATTTTTTAAAATGTCCGATTTTTGAAACAAGGCGTGGTCTTAATGACGTCACAAATGATGCACTTTGCCGCATTTTTCTACCGCGATTCCACATTATGACAATCAAGCAGCGAATTAAAATTGCGCTCTACGCTTGCTATTAACCATATCGTTGCCAATACACGTGAGTAAAGATGCGAATTAAATATTTTGTTCTGTGAATGGCAACACTGCATAGCATTTCATCATTTGTGATGTCATCGGCAGAAGCCGTAAACAATGAAAGCGCTCCGATTTAAGTAATTTTTTTAAAATATTAAACGTAAACAAATTTATCGAAAAATTGTCAGATCCTATGTTTCTAAGCTCTTTCAGAAAAAATACTTTTAAAATTTTGGAAACGACCCCATTGTCAATTAGATATTTTAAAGTACACGATAAACAACTGTTAGAAACTTCTCACCGCTGACAGCAACCATTCACAATTTCTGTACCTCAGAGCCAGAGGAAAGTAAGTCATATTATGATAATTTTACAGTGGAGAGGAAAACATTTTTTGAACCTGGTATTTTTTTTCTTTTTTTGAAAGCATTACGTTTATGTGGCTCGATGCGGAATAAGCTTCTACATACAACGCTCTAATAAACAGAAAATCGCAATTTTTGGACTTCTGTCCTTCTGGCTCTGTGGTACAAATTTAACACCATGCTAGAAAATTTACAAGTTTGCGTGCAAGGTGCAAATCGTGTCAAATGTTTTTGAACAAACATGATTTAGATTAGCAACAGTGATTATAAACAACTCTTGGTGAGAACTTCACCTTGTGATTCCGCCATTCTTAAATATTTTGTGCATTTAAGGGACTTCAGAGTAGCCCATGAAATGAAAAGCGGAACGTAAAAGTAGCTTCGAGTAAGAAATAAACAACGTCAGAAAAGCACAATCTGCGAATTTGTGCTTTTCTAACGTTATTTCTTACTCTACTGTTCAGCACAAAGGTATTTATTTATCTTGTAAAGTAGATTGTTTATGAAGATTTTAGAGATTTATACCTTTCCTCGCAGGGTAGCTCCTAATCCCCGCAGTAATAGTACAAAAAGTTTTTCGAAGTTTATTTGGCATAAGACAAGCTTAAAGTAACCACGCCAGCTGCTGTTGTTAAAAAACAACAAAAACAAAACTATACTAACTAAGTGTATAGCACACTTTCTGTACTATAGACGGAAAGACTGACAAATCTTTCATAAATAAGGGTTTTCTTTCATTTTATGTTGATGAACTTGGTTTTTTTTCTTTTTGGTTAACTCTTTGAATTAAGTTTTTAGAGACGAGCAGTTAGTTCTTCGGTAATTTTACTTTTGCACCTTTTTTACAAAACTCATGTCGCTGGATATCCTCCAACAGTGAAAGAGCGAAACGTGATCTTGTCATTCATTTATTTCAAATGAAAATATTTTCTCACGAAATTCATTTAACTTATTCAGTTTCCGCCCTCATGCTTAGACTTGTTTTTCCTCCTTTTTAAGTATTTATTTATTTGGATTGTTCTTTTAAGATTGACTATTATGTAACTTTAAATTGAATCCATTCCAACAGCTTTGGATTGCCGCACGATTTGGAAGATATGTTTACATTGTAACTGTTGTCCTAATTTAATGTATTGTTTTTCACACAATCCTGAACTCAGTGCATAGTTTCTGATAATTTAGTACCCTAACTTTGTAGAAAAACACTTCAGAGAAAAAAAATCAAAATAGGCATCTTAGATATGTCGAATATTCTTGAAAGATAGACTGATGGTTTGGTTCAAATAAATATATACGTTGAGCGCAGAGCGACGGCAACGCAGCTGCTTATAAGTATAGCGATTGCTTGCTACTACTTGTACTCTCCAAGAATAAAATAACTCTTTTAAGATCAGGCCCTGTGCTAATAAGAGCGATGCTACAATTTTAGTTTTTTTTTTATTAGAATCTTCTAAATACACTAACATTCTCACGAGTTTTTCCTTTTCAAAGCCAGGTGAGCAATTGCCCTGCTTAGGCACTAGAAATATTTATCAGATTCTAAAAAATGGAATACGAAGAATAACTATGAAGTACCAGCATAAAAGGTAAAGCTTGAGCTATGGGGTTGTCAATATATAAATGATGTCACACTTTTTCAACATTTTTGACCCCCCTCCCCCTTTTTCACGAAGTGTCACACCTTACCCTTTCCCCCTTCTCTTTGTCGCCTGTCACGCTATTTTTCATGAGCATAAAAAAACGCTTGATGTCACACTTCTTCTTGCCTCCTCCCTCCCCTTGCACAGACTGTCACAATTTCAGGAACCCCTCTCCCTCTTCAACACGTGACATCATTAGTGGACATCCCCATGCCAAGGGGTTGGACTATGTAAATAAACCGAACATTTTCTTTACCAGAAATGAATTGCAGAAATGCATCGACGCCATGATACGGATTTTGTCAAAGTGTTGTATTTAAGCATATCTTACAACAATGCAATGTGTTTTCCTGGCATTTTATTAAGCTTTTTGACTAAAAGTGAATGCAATCTTGACCTAGAGTAATTTTAGCCTGTTGCTGTAACAATATTTTTAATTTCAAAGTAAAAAAAATATTGCTTCGTGATGCATGCAGTAAGGTTGGTAATTAATAGCCTTTTCCAGACCATCAAAACTGCTATTACTACTTCAAAATTAAAATCTTCCTTTTATATCAATCGATTTACACTTAATCTTCATCGAAAGGAAGCGCAAAGTGACAAAGTCACGGAATAGTTAGTTAATTTAAAAGAGTTATTCTAGGAACTCATTTACTTAGGAAAGGACTGGTTATTTTAAGAATATTTCCTGAGACTTATACGAAGTGATTGATTGAGGACCGACTTAAGTTGAAGTTTATGATCTTGTAATTATTACGCTGTTTTAAATAGCAAGATTTAATTATAGATGGCTTCTTTCCTTTTCGTTAAATGTCTCTGATCTGCGGAAAGCAGTGATATCGACGTGTATTTACGAGACAATGGTTCGACTCTGTTCGCGAATTTTTGAGGATGATTGATTCCTCTGCTTAGAACGATTTTAAAAAAGTAAGTATCATCAGGGTTTAATTTTTAACTTTTCGACTCTTCGGTAGTCAAAGCATGAAGAATTATTCAATATTTGTATGTTCTTTAGTATTTACGACAGCGTGTTTTAAAATTAAATGTTAAGTTTTAAAAATATTTCTGTGTTTTGAATTATTTGAATGTCTTTTTTTTCTTTGCAAAATTTATGTAAAGCAGCTTTATAAACACTTTTGATTGATTTAAATACGTCATTGTTTTAAATACCCTGCCTAGAGTCGCTATATAGATAGGCCGACGCATCAGCTTAAGTTTAGCCATTTTGGATCGGATTTTTCATTTTGCACTGCTTGGGTTACCACAGCAAAGTTTCGGATTGCGCCAAATTTGCAGAAAATAATATTTTATTTTATAACCAATTCATGTGCCGCTAATAATTTCTTACAGTGAACAATCACCAACGCAATAACTCGCCAGAAAAGACAACCATTCAAACACGCGCTCCGATTCAAAAAGGCGGCTGATCTTAAGCTGATTCGTCGGTTCGTATATATAGGGGCCTTAACCCTGCCCATATGGAGTCTTTTTATATTTAAGTGTCATTTCTCGAAAAGAGTTTAGTACTGGTACGCATTTTACGTAGACTGGTACGTAAGTTTTAGTACGAATTTGTCAGATACGCAGTTTAAATCGCTTTTAATATGCGTGTGAACGTGGATACCTATTAATAACAGATTTTAGTACAAATACGTCATAGATGCGCATTTTAGATGACTTTTACCGTTTAAGTGTGTTACTCAGTAGCAGAAACAGCACGATGTACAAGGTGCAAGTACGTCGCAGATTCTTGAGAAAAATCTGTAGATTTTTTCTCAGTTTAGGGAGAAAAATACCTCAAATTTTAAAGAAAATTTTAAGGTTCTTATTTACGCGAGGATTACTATAATAACTTTTTTTGAGCAATCACATTGCTTATTGTTCTCACTTGACTGTTTTTGATGTCCTATGATTTTATTTCCCCCCCCCCCCCGCCTCCCTCTGCGCACCACCGTCGACCGGCCTCACGATGATGCTCCTCTAGCGAAAACAGTCTCCAGGTTGCGTCCATATCCTACATGCACTCACCAACACACACATATACACACATACACACCAACACACACATATACACACATACACACCAACACACACATACATATACACCTACACACACATACATGTACACCTACACACACATACACACACATATACACGCACAGCTACACACATACACAGACCCACACACTCATGCCTGCACACACAGACACAAACACGCCTATGCACACACAGTCGTGATTGCGAAAAACAAAATTTGAATTCCAAATGTCAAAATTCAAATTAGTTTTTAATTTTTTTTTTCTTTTTGTCCGCGCTTCGCCATTCTTTCACCAAAAAGGCAGAAAATGGTATTTTTACTCTTTCATGTCCATAAACATTCTTGTTCTTTCCCCACTTTATTTTATGGATGACCGTGTGACCCAATAACATGCGTTATCACAAAACTAAAACCGTCTCGGGATCTTTTATCAGCTTTACTCCGATCCTGCGGTGAATAAAGATCTTGAGTTAGATAGTGCGAGTTATATCACCAATCCTGACTTTCAAATGAACGAAAATTTCAATCAACGGCAATTTTTTTTCTGCCATCAAGTTAAGTCCATTTTGAGCAGCAAGTATAAATGATTATTAGAGCCCAGATTATAAAGCACAGTAAAATTATCAAAATATGTATGCAAATATGCTCTAAAAATTCCTAAAATATGAGCTAAAAATTTAATAAGTATGAAGGGAATGTGGAGCGAAGTGAAATAGCGGGGCAACGTGAAATGGTGAAATATTCACTCCGCTTTTAGCGCCACCTATCTGTTAATATTTTAACCATGTTGTAACACATGTAATCTGTTCCAGACAGGAAAAAGTTAACTCGAAAAATTAAAGAATATGAAACTAAAACCAATTTTCAAAAATTCATACTCATATTTTAATATTTTGTTGTTAAGTGAAAAATTATTTTTGTTCTTATTGAATAATAAAGTTCTTGTTATAAATGTTTTGAATATTTTCTGAGATCTACTACTATTTAGTGCAGTATTTACTTGTTTAATACTAGGGGGATTCGCCCTCCAGCTTGTTGACGCTCAACAACCTCTGAAGATTGCTTCGCAATCTTATTTGATTCGCAAAGATTTTATTCGCCAAGAATTAGATTAAAAAATGTGTTAAAAGTTCTGGTTCGAACAAAATGAAAATTCCGCTCTCGCTACCGATGAAAATTGAATTTAAGTGAACAGCTCATAGGCATAACCGAGATGTTAAATAAAACGCTTCGGGGGGGGGGGGGGGTTCTTTCCCAGGGGGTTATACCAACTTGCACAGCTATAGGTGCTGAAGGGTTCCCGAGGATTGTAAAACGGTGGTTTAGTACGTTTGAAAATTCGCTTTCAAATTCATTGTCTCCAGCAATATATTTTGTTCTTTAGCTCTGAGCTTGAATTGAGTTGAGCCTAGGACTTTTCGTTAAAAAAGGTGCCGTTATGTCTGCTGATCCAATTAGTTGTGAAAATGGTGTGGTTTTCTTCAGTCAAAAGTACTACTTTTAGTCATTGAAATAGATAGAATGAGCAAAAAAAAAAAAAAAATAACAAACCCAGAAAATACTTTCATTTTCCCAATTTTTTTTTTTTTTTTTTTGTTTAATTTTTTAAAATATTCGATTTTTCAAACAAGGCATTGTCTTGATGACGTCACAAATAATACACTTTGTCGCATCTTTCTACTACGTTTTCACGTTATGATAATCAAGCAGCGAATTAAAATTGCGCTCTACGCTTGCTATCAACCATATCGTTGCCGATGCACGTGAGTAAAGATGCGAATTAAATATTTTGTTCTGTGGATGGCAACACTGAATGGCATTTCATCATTTGTGATGTCACACGACAAAAGTGTAAACAATGAAAGCGCACCGATTTAAGTAATTTTTTAAAAATATTAAACCTTAATAAATTATTTAGAAAATGGTCAGATCCTATGTTTTTAAGCATGCTCTTTCAGAAAAAAATACTTTTAAAATTTTGGAAACGACCCCATTGGAGCAAGCTTTATTTGATGCAGAGACTAAATCTCTTTTGAACGACATAAAATGTTAAGGGGTTGTGGGAATCATAGAAAAGAGCTGCCAGAGCACTTACCATGTACTCTGGTAGCGCAACAATTGATTCTTCAGGCGCATTAATTCTTTCTATAACGATCAAGACAACGTGTCAGGAAAGTCCATCCGGGAGAGGGATATATTTTTTGGTGTTTAAAAGAAAAAAATGGCAGTCGTAAAACTGGAGGACAGAAACTATGATTTTACTGAATAGCATAAGCTTATAATGTTAAAGATATATGGAAACAGCAAATCGAGTTAATACGTTTCACTTAATGCAATTAAATTAATCAATTCAAAATGATCAACTTCAACAATATAAACTATGTCATTGAATAAAAACATAGCTTTTGTCAACCAGTCCGCAGACTGCCCACACCACTTTTTTTGAGCAATCACGATTGCTTATTGTTCTCACTTGACTGTTTTGATGTCCCTTGACTTTATTTTCTCACCGCCGCCCTCTGCACCATCACTGTCGACCGGCTCCTCACGATGCTGCTCCTATAGCGAAAGCCGTCTCCAGGTTGCATCCATATCCTACACACACGCGCATACATACACAACTACACACACATGCACGCACACATATACACACAAACACATACAAACACATACACACACAAATACATACAGACACCTACACATGCACACACACACAAACACATACACACACTCATACAAACAACTACCCACACATTCATGCCTGCACACAGACACAAACACCTCTGCCAACACACACATACACATACCCCCCCCCACAAACACACACATTCATACACACAACTACTCACACACTTATGCCTGACACAGACACAAACACACATGCCTACACACACATACACATACCCTACACACACATACACATACCCTACACACATACACATACCCTACACACAACACACATACCCCTACACACAACACAGATACCCCCACACACAAATACACACGCCTGCATACACACACTCGTGATTGCGAAAAACATAATTTGAATTCAAGATGTCAAAATTCAAATTAATTTTTTTATTTATTTATTTTTTTTTTTCAATTTAATCTTGGTGTTTGGAAATACCTTACTGGTAGACATCCGTGATGAAACCATAGGTTTTCAAGGGGTAGGAACCCGGGCTGCGGAATCAGACTCGAAGAGTTGGAGTTGGACTGAATTTGGGGTAAATAAGTTGAAGTCGGAGTCGGAATTGGTCATTTTTCTTCCGACTCTGTAGGCCCGGTAGGCACCACAAATGACATTATTGATGGAACACAAAGAAGTAACGTGCTTGAAGAACCAATCTTAGTGCTACCAGAGTAGGTATCTTTTTTCTATCATAGAAAATGTGTCCAAGCTGCCAGGGACCGATTTACACACTTTAATGCCCCGGGACACTGACAAATATGGTGCCCCCCCCCAAACAAAAAAAAATATGAATGTCATTTTTGGATATTATTTTGATAGAAAGAAAACTCTAAAATAAATTCCTGATTTTCATGTAAGATTTTTTTTTACAATAGCAAATGGAGAAACTATGATGGTTAATGTAAATCATAATGTGCTTTCTGCGTTCCTTTGTTTTCTTGTAGTAAATTCTCCTATAATGTCCTTATAACCAAGTTTTGAGGTCAAACTTCCTTCTATTGAAAGTAGAGCTAATGAAGATAATTTACTATCAGAAATGAGAGTACGCAAAGGACACTTAGTTCTCTTCAATAACGAAAATGATCGTTCTCCAATACAATTGGAGATTGGCAAAGTCAAAAACAATTTCAGGGCTGTATCTACATTGGCAAAAGTATCCATTTACCAAGTTTATGGATTTTTTTAAAACTTTTCGGTGATTGAACTTTCTTTTCCGATGATTGAAATAATATGAATAAATTCATCAGGAAAAGATTCCTCCAAATCACAGGAGTAAGATTTTTAAAGATCTTTTGCACTTTATCGAATATTTTGCTTGTCGCATTCAAACAAGCAAGAAAATTTTCTTAATATGCCATCATAGGCTGACATTCTGAATTTTAGTTTTGTAATCAAATTATAACAGATTACACATATAAAAACAGGAAACCTTGAAACTTTGCTTAGAGTCTAATATGACTTCTTCACATTGTCCATCATAAAACTGCTTTGGAGTTTTTTTTCTGTCTTTTTCTCAAAAAAAAAAAAAAAAAAAAGTCAGAAATTTCGTGCCCCCTTTCTTTTTGGGGCCCCGGGCCCAGGCTCCGCATGCCCCGCCGTAAATCAGTCCCTGCAAGCTACTGGTTTTATATTTCAAAGTTCGATGGGTGAAACAGTGACTTGAAGTTGAAATGACCAATGACTCTGAATTTGTTCAATTTCTATAACGCAACTTCAAAAAGGGTTTTTAAAAACTAGTTTACAAGATAAATGTATCCGATAACACAGTAGATGAAAGAAATCATTGGAAACTCATCTGTTCCCCCAAAAAAACATCTTTAAGTAAAGTATAGGCGAGGTGTTAAAGGAAATGTTTATGCATTTTCTATGCATAAGATAGTTTGTAGATTGTCTGGAGTACAAATTCAAGGTGTTATGATTGATAGATGAGTTGAATTGACCGGTTATGCAATGACCTTCAATCGATGGTTGATTACGATAGTTAATGTGATTAGATTCATATGCTTCTATTTTATCGCAATATATGAAAGGAACATGATGTCTTTTGCTACAATTTATTTTTTTTCTCTATTTAGAGCGATTTTATTTTCATTTTAGTGTATTTTTTCAATTAATTTTAATTTTTCTTTTTTGTAGGGTTTTTAATTATTTTTATTTTATTTATTTTTTTATTCAGGTTTTTTTTTCTTTTTCTTTTGTTTTTCTGTTTCTTTCTTTCTTTTCTTTTTTTTTTTTTTGAGCAATCACGATTGCTTATTGTTCTCAATTGACTGTTTTTGATGTTACGCTGATTTTATTTTCCCACCAGCACCCTCTGCCAGCATCACCGTCGCGTCGACCGGCCTCACGATGCTGCTCCTCTTGCGAAAACCGTCTTCAGGTTGCGTCCCTATCTACACACACACACGCATACACACACACGCCAACACACTCATGCCTGCGCACAGACACAAACACACACTCCTACACACACACACATACTCATGCCTGCACACAGCCACAAACACGTATGCCTACATACACACACACGAACGCCTACACACACACATGCGCGCGTACACACATAGCACTGCATACACAACACGCACACACATACATACAAACACACATATACACGCTCCCACATAGATGCGCCTACACAAACACACACGCGCATTCATACACACACACGCTCGTGATTGCGAAAAACATAATTTGAATTCAAGATGCCAAAAATTCAAATTAATATAATTTTTTTCTCTTTTTGTATTGAATTATTTCTACAGGAACATTTTCAAAAATGTTTGCATGTTGTAATAACTCTTCGTATTGTAACAATTGCATAGTCAGACCACTGATTAGATGGAAATGCAAACATCCGGTTTACAGGCGGATATGGACACATCTATTAGCCTTTAGAGATGCCAGCTTTTGCAGATCTATGCTAGCCTCTAAATTAAGCAAAGTCTCATTCTAATGAGCGGATTGCGAGCATAAAATTTTTACCTTTCCCAGAGTTGCCAACCTTAGGGAAACAATTTGAGGAGCATCTGAGTTGATTTTAAGGAGTATTTTGAAATTTTGCGGAGCAGCTCGGTATTTTGCATAAAATTCAATAAAAAAACTAAAATTTTTGAGCTTTGATAATCATTTTAAGCATTAGCATAAAAATAAAAAACAGCTATAAACACTATCGCTTGAAAACCCTTGGCCAGGAAATGCGGGACAAGATAACTTTTTTGCGGCTGTGCAGAGTTTAGCTATTTTTGCGGAGTAACTCCGCCTAGATGCGGAGCAGTTTGCAACCCTGCCTTTCCCCTTCATTCAGATGGACTCGTCTTAACTGGGAGTTTGCCAATGCCATATAATTAATGGGCAAACTACCTCGAAAATTTGAAAAATTTACAAAAATTGCAGTGACAACTTTCAATTCACCTCATTTTACGTATTTTATCCCTTTCTTATAGTTGCTGTTAAGATTATCGAGAATGAATTGAAAATTGTTGGATGGTTTAAAAAGGGCTTAGCTGGTAAAATTTCTAAAATTTCCCACCCTTGTATATGCAACATATATGTGTACCAGGAGTGAATTCGTGAATTTCCCAGAACCGGAAATGTCAATAAGAAGTAATTGAATTCTGAGTCGTGACCAACTTTATGTGAAGGAGAAAATTAGTTTTCCAGAAAACCAGCACCGAAACGGCGTTCCGGCAGCAATTCACCCCTGACATGAATGTATGTATGAATGAATGTGTATAAATAAATAAATGAGAAAAATGAATAAGAGGCATCCATTACGGTTAGATGACATTTTCGACAGTTGCAAATAAAAAAAAAAGATATCTCAGTGGCGTCATCCATCATCCAAAAGATGAAATGATTAGACAAAAATTATTTTTAGACTGAGCTATTTTTTCCCTTTTTTTTTCGCCATTCGAAAGACTGCCCGAAAGTTCTCACGATGTGCAACCCTCCCCCCCTTTTTTTTTTTTTTGAATCTCAAAGACAAATTTCGAAAAGTTATTTGCTTTTTGATAAGAGAATCAGCTTCGGTTCTCGCTTGCTAGCTAGAAATTTTATGAGAGGTTTTTTTTGAAATCCTATGCGGAAGTTACCTTGCAAATAACTTGACCCTTATGTTTGCTCGTGGTATGTTTAATTCAAACGAGCTGATGTGTGCATCACATGACTTCCTTTTACTCCAATTTAATGTCATTTTCTCATTATTGGCAGTTTTAATGTGATTCAATAGTTTACTCTCTAAATATCACCAACAGTGACCAAATTGAAACCAGATTTTAAAATTAAAAAAAAATCGCCAAATTTGTCGCCAAGTTGGCGAAAAACTTAGCGACTAAAAGATTGGCGATATATCGCCAAGTGTACTCCAAATTATAACACCACTTGAGTTTACATCGAAATTAACAATGATTTCTCCCCAAAAAGGGGCAAAAGACCTTCCTTGGAGCATCCGAATGCAACCAAAAAGGGAGGTGCACAACTAGACCCCACTAGGAGTCTAAGTACCAAATTTCAACTTTCCAGGACATCCCGTTCTTGAGTTATGCGACATACATACACACATAAACACATACGCACATTCGCACATACGTACATACAGACGTCGCGAGAAAATTCGTTGTAATTAACTCGGGGATCGTCAAAATGGATATTTCGGGTGTCTGTACGTTTCTAGGCATCCACGTGTGGTCGGGTTGAAAAATAAACTCAACATTCATTGGGGGGTGAGCAAAAAAGAAAATAAGGCCGATTTTTGAGTGAAATTTTTTTCGCGAATACAATACTTCCTTTTTTGTAAAAGGAAGTAAAAACCCATCAAAGGCTCAACTATTAGAGTGTTTGGTTCATAAATACCCCTCCCCTCCCGTCTTTTCAGGGTGTTTCAAAACTTTAGGAGGTGATTTAAGACATCAGGTGTACCACAAATCAACGTATATATCCTAGTCTATCTCCAATTGTTCTCAAGCTACTGGTGGTCGACCAAAGATGTCTAAATCTTTAAGGAACCCTTAATTTAATTGGGCTGGAATCCACAGGGATCACTTGACTGTCCCATATCTTCAATTTTGGGGCTTCCAAGACTCTGCGGTAGGAGCTTGGCTTCGTATGCTGGAGGTGGTGGGTACGATTCCCACCGGTGCCCAGGGAGTTATTCCCTTCCGTCTTTGTTGTAAATCTTTCCTGTGCTTGTCCAGAGGCAAGAGCCCTTTTTTTGCGGCCCTCTATGTACATGAAGCTTTTTAACTTCTGTATAAATAAAAATGCAATTGTTGCCTTTACCCACCTTCTTTCCAGTTTTTATACCAAGTTACCCCCCCCCCCTTCTCCCACACACACTAAAGTGTTCAACAATAATACAATAACGATTCAACTTTTATTTCTTCTTAACTTTTACCCCTTTAGTTTCAGTTATTTTTTTCTTGACTCGAAGCTTTTTGCTTAAGGAGTATTTTTTATGTCATATACTTCACTTTGCTATATAATTTAAAATGGGACTTTCGAAAAAGCTTACATTTTTGATTTAGACATTTTTAAAAATATAATGGAAAGTCTTAGAATGAAGCGACTATAACTGGACAAATACAGCGTTCTTTAGCCAAAATTTCTATTAAAAATATACTAAAGAAGAGCTTTCCTGTAAACCCGAAACAGGTGTGTGCAAATTTCATTACCACTTTGCTAAACAACGCTGAATTCGTCAAGATATACAGTTGGCTAACAGGTAATGATTTGAACTTACAATATAAGTAGCTTTTCTTTTCTTTGACACAGAATTATGTCTTGCTTAATTCTGTGGCGATTTGCTGGTGATAACTACGAGAGCAATGGTTTTTCTCCGCATGTAATTTTCTATTTCCAAGACAAAACTTGGTGACCAAAAGACTGGCGATATATCGCCTAGTGTCCGCCAAATTATAACATCACTTGAGTTTACATCGAAATTAACAATGATTTCCTCCCAAAAAGGGGTAAAAGACCCCATTTGGAGCATCTTTATGCAAACAAAAAGGAAGGTGCACAACTAGACCTTACTAGGAGTCTAAGTACCAAATTTCATCTTTCTAGGACATTCCGTTCTTGTGACTTATGAGACATACATACACACATACATTCGTACATACAGACGTCACGAGAAAAGTCGTTGTAATTATTTCGGGGATAGTCAAAATGGATATTTCGGGTGTCTGTACGTTCTTAGGCATATATCCACGTGTGGTCGGGTTGAAAAGTAAACTCAATATTCATTCGGGGGTGAGAAAAATGGAAATTAAGGCCGATTTTTGAGTGAAATTTTTTTTTGCGAATACAATAATTCCTTTTTTGTAAAAGGAAGTAAAAATTGAAGAATTTATGATCGGAAATGCACGAATAAAATGCAATGTCATTCAAAAAGAACCACGGATTTGTTTACAGCTACGGTACATGCCGCATAATAAAATTACTGGTTAATAAACCAGCTGCAAACTCTAATCCAATCGCCAGGATGTGGAAACCGTGGAATAACCACCGTCTTACAATAAAATCAATATCGTTCAATAATGAAATCAGAGAGAATATTTTCGATGAGAGAATATTTTCAACCTATTTGAGACTATGCGAAAAAAATGTGATTTTAATTTGCCTTGAAGATCAAGAGTGCTGCCTCCAGTATTCATTTCCCTATTGTAGATATTCGTATAGGCAGCTAAGACAAATATCGGAGAAATTTCTGAGCATTCTGAATTAGTCGAAAAGCTCTTCATACATTAAAAGGAATACGAGACAATCGTATTTTAGAAACGGAAATTGAACAGCCAGTATTATTGACTTGCTAAAAATATCATACATCTATTCTTTTCATGCAAAATAAAAGGTTTTAATTTGGTTTTTTCATAACACTAATGCGGAAGTAAATTATGAGCATATAAATTTCATACCTTCGAGTATGCGAACAATGACAATTTCAGTCATTTTTAAAATCACAGTCAAAATTATAAAAAGTAAATTTTAACTTCCTTTTACACAGTAAACGAAGTATTGTTGAGTGCATAAAATACACCGCCAGCTCAGTCAATTCCAGCCGAGGACTGCCGTTTCGTGCTCATGTATTTCTGCCTTAGCCCTAGCTATATTGTGGTAACTTACTGATTAATCCTGCCCTGCCTTCAAAATTCAAGTTAAATCGAACCATTGCTTCGGTCACTCGTCTGGTTAGTGCTAATTCTGTATTAGCTACCAGCTTGTTTGGCACTCTTGGCTTCCTTAAGAGGTTTTCCACCTCCAGCTCGGTCACTCCTATGTCGGGCTGATGAGTGCTATTAAGCACGAAACTGCAGTCCTCGGCAGGAATTGACTGAGTTGGCGATGTATTTCATGTATTTCTGCCTTAGCCCTGGCTATAGGGTGGTAACTTACTGAATATTGTTGAGCGGTTTTTTTTTCGATCCTCCCGCACGTGCATATATGCCTAAGAACGTATGGACGTCCGAAATATCTATTATGACCTTCCCCGAGTGAATTACCACGAATTTTCTGGTGACGTCTGTATGTGCGTATATATGTACGTATGTATGTATCTCGCATAACTCAAAAATGGTATGTCGTGGAAAGTTGAAATTTGGTATGTAGAATCCCAGTGAGGTCTAGTTGTGCACCTCCCCTTTTGGTTGTGTCCGGATGTTGCGAAAGGGGTCTTTTACACCTTTTTGGAGGAAAATCAGTGTTAATATCAATGCAGATTCAAGTAATGTTATACAAGTCATTTGGCAAGCACTAGGCAATTTATCGCCAAGCTTCTGAGCACCAACTTGGCGATTTTTGCCAAGTTGGCAAAAAAATTAGTTTCAATTTGGTGCTGTTGGAGATATTTAGAGAGTAATCCATTAAATCACGTTAAAATTGTCGGCATTGGGAAAATTAAACGCTTTTTTGTATCGATTCGTGACGAACTAAGGGTGAAAATATTTAAAATGTTTCCTTGCTTACTCTGAGGCACTATTATCATTAAATTGGTGTAAAAGGATGTAATGTGATGCACGCATCAGCTCGTTAATTTGTAATGAACTCTCTCGAAAGCACTGTTCTCTGCTCGTTTCGCTTGTTAATTATTTAATTTTAATATGACATGGGGCAAAAATCCATAGATTAATGCACGTTTTTAATTAATATCTCTGCTAATTAAGGTCGTACGAAAGTGAGACTGGGCGCATTACTTTCCCTGAAGTACTACAAATCTTTCAGTATCCGGATCGACTGTCGGTTCGTTTCCGTTCTTGAGAAGTGGCTTCAAACAAACAGAAAAATGCGTATGGGTTTTAATAGTAGAGAAGATTATTCAAATCATTCTGTGAATTCTTAGAATATTTCGCACAAAACAGAAGCTGCTACAAACTTACCTAGTCTTAACAATTTATGGTCAATGGGGTCGTTTCCAAAATTTTAAAAGTATTTTTTTCTGAAAGAGCATGTTTAAAAACATAGGATTTGACTATTTTTTAAATAATTTATTTAAGTTTAATATTTTTATAAAATTACTTAAACCGACGCGCTTTTATTGTTTACACTTCTGTCGTGTGACATCACAAATGATGAAATGGCCATTCACAGAACAAAATATTTAATTCGCATCTTTACTCACGTGTATTGGCAACGATATGGTTGATAGCAAGCGTAGAGCGCAATTTTAATTCGCTGCTTGATTATCATAACGTGGACGCGTAGTAGAAAGATGCGCCAAATTGCATCATTTGTGACGTCATAAAGACCACGTCGTTTGAAAAATCGGACATTTTAAAAAATGAATTTTAAAAAAACTGTTGGGAAAATGAAAGTATTTTCTGGGTCTATGTATTTTTTTTTTTTTTTTGCTCATTCTATCCACTTCAATGACTAAACGTAGTACTTTTGACGGAAGGAAACCACCCCATTCCTGTGACGTTACTTTTGTGTTGAGAGCCAATTTGTTAAACACAATAGTTTGATACCTCTTCTACGTTTCCGCAAAATCACCAGATAAATAATTCTCCAAATTTTCAAAGTTCCCAGAGAGAAAAAAACCAGCAGAATATCAGGAACATCAAAACATTAATTTGAAGAAATCGAAAATAAACAGTTCTAGTTTGCTTAAAAAAGGAACGAAGGAAGAAAAATTGATCCATTATATAAAAGTCTGAAGATATCCTAAATTGTCTAAAGTATTTTTCAAAAATGCAGATGTCGAAATTTTGTATTTTTTCTCAGACAGATGAGTGACGTTATAGATCATGACGTTTTATGAGTAAATGTCCAAGTAAATATCGCAGCAGTTCGTGAAAGTGATATAACGCATTCACCTTGATCAACAGTTAAAGATCAAAGGGTGGAAGAAGTGTATGAATCCTTTTTTAGTCTGTCGAACGAAGACGAAACTGATCGTGCACTTCGTCACTGCTGAGCGTTTCTTCATACTTTCAGTAAATTAGATTAAAAAGTTGTCCAAATAAAAAGTTACCCTTCGGATATGCTGACTTTAGATTTGAAATGCAAGTTTAAACCGAGGAAGAGTATGAGTTCTGTGTATCAACTTTTTTTTTCTTTTTAATGTGGCATTTATGTTTTTTGAATACATCGAAAAGAAATTAAACATTTTTAGATTAGTAGAATACGGTGTTGGCTTTTCTGCCTATCGTTTTTATAAAATTTTTGGAAGGGGAACTGAAATTTTAATTTTGATGGTGGATCTAGGGGTTTTCATTACTTACAGGGGTGCGAAAATTATTAGAATAATAGTGAAATTTATCGTAAATTCTAGTTATATCAAAGAAATAATACTGTATTTTAAAAAATATTGATACATTTAACATTGAGGGGGAATCCTCTAATTTTTTATTAAAGATTTGATCCGTCTTGGCATTCTTTTCATAAGTTTTTTCAATTAATTTGTATTTCTTCGTCATAGTTCCAAATTTGAACGAGTCCTTCTGTCAGACAATTCTTGTTTCCGAAGTTCTATTTCTTTAATTGTTTCTTTACAATTGTTCAAATATTCTCTATTGGGCTCATACCTGGACTGTTTCCATGCAGTGGAAGTGTTTTTACCCGACTGCGCGTGCGCGACGCAAAGGAAGGTAATGTGTTTATGAGTCTACACTGTTAAAAATTCAGGAAGATTTTCTGGTAATTGTTACTGTAAAATTGCATCGCCGACGCATCGCTGATTTTTACGGTAATTTATACCGGAGAAATAAGCGATCCCAGCGCCAACTGGTTGCTGTGGCCTACCGAGGAAACCGTAAAATTTTACAGTAACATTTGTTTTTTACGGTAATAGTTACTGGCAACATGGATGCCAGTAACAATTACCGTAAATTTTCCGGAAAATTTTTAACAGTGTATGTATGTTTGTTTGTTCCTATATGGCATTGTACAGGCTAAACCCCTTGGCTGATTTTGATAAATCTTACGTCAATCGATTTGTCTTAACCCTGGGAATGTCACTAAACGCATGACAGTAATCAAAATTCACCATATCAACAACCAGTCGCCATATTGTCAGTTCGGGATCGTGTCGCACGCTACCTGCGTGCGACAAATGCAGGTAGCGTTATTCACTGCCTGAATTTTTTGTTTACTAATTCTACTAAATCGATTTTCATCTCTAACATGTTTCATTTACTTTTGTCGTGATTCATGGGACTGAGTTTCGCGACGTGTATTCTCTTGACGGGCTTTTTTAGTTTTGGGAGAAAGATTTGACTGACGGACTTTTCCGCGCTATTAATATAGCTGTGGTTGATTTAAGTTCGCGCATTTTTGTGAAAGGTCAAGCATATGTAGCTTTAAGCCGAGTAAGGTCCCCAGAGGGACTAATAATCAGTAGTTTAGACCACCGCAAGTTACTTACTAATCTTCACGATATAAACTTTCTCAGTAAAATGACAAGATTGCGAAATTTGCCGTCTTATGATCATAATAACTAAGTCAATAAAAATTAACTAAAAAGGGTAAAAAAGAATATTAAATAAAAATAAAAAAGCCGACTGCGTAAAAACCAAAAAAAACTAAAAATAAAAAATATTTTTATAAATATTTTTGAATAACTACTCCAATAAAATAGTTTTATAATCGATACACACATAAGACAAATCATAAATTCAAAAGCAGAATAGAAGGATCAACAGTCGGGGCCCATTCAAATTTTACGGGGTTCCTTGACTGGTCAAAAAGGAATGAGCCCCGACTGTTGATCCTTCTATTCTGCTTTTGAATTTATTATTTGTCTCATGTGTGTATCGATTATAAAGCTATTTCAATGGAGTAGTTATTCCGGAATACTTATTAAAATTCTAAATTACTGGGCTTATATTTTTTTCTTTCCAGTTTCTTTAGTTTTTACGCAGTCGGGTTTTTTGTTTTTATTTAACAATTATTTTTATTATATTTTTTTTCATTCAAAATTTTAATCATAAATAAAGCTTTAAAAGACACAGAACTCCATCATGAAAGAATACGAAGTCTCCATTTGGAAGCTAACTTTGTAAGTGTAAAACCTTTGTTCAAGCACTTTTTCATGCTAATATTGGGTCCTCATGCCTTCAACAATGCTTAAACATCCAGCGCCATGAGCTGAAGTTACGCTCTAACCCATAACTTGGGTAAGGTGTTTAACCGTTTGTGAAATGCGACTCGAGAAAATACTTTACTGGTACTTCTCCTGACATACTGACTGCTTTCTTTTGGTATTTTAATCATTGATTTATCAGAAGAGTATACCTGAAAGGTAAAAATTAACTTAATGCATGTAATTTGTTGAGAAATATTCTCATAAAGAAAGTTATAGCCACACCACATTTATAAAGTTCGAGAATCTTTAGTCAGTATGCAATAAATTTAATTTTAGGAAAAAACTGAACAACTTGAATTTAACTGAACAATTAAAAGAAATTTAATATTTCTCACCTTGCTCCAATCACTTACAAATAGTTTATGCACAATTTTTGCCCAAGCGAGTCTCTTTGCTATGGCTAATGTGATTTTAGCCCTCCTTACGAGGACAACGAGCACCGAGTTCAACTGAGAGGAGCTTTCTACGAGTCAAAGAATCACATTTACTCTATACGCTTATAGAGAGATTTTTAGTTCGTGATCAGTTGTTTTTCCGTTAGTTTAGGAAATATAAATTAATTTCCTTTATATTTTTGCAGTAAATTTACTTTCCTACTGCGTTTCCTTACTCTGGAACTCAAATATTTACATTTGAATTTCAAAAATATTTTTATTCTACACACAGATGCTTGCAAAATTTTTGTTTTTTTTAGTGATTTCTTGATGTGTACAGTGATTTTCTTTTATGAGACACTCCATAGCAGCAAGTTTTGTAGGAAAATATCACTTGTTTCACTCATGATCACGCAATAGTTCTTTAACAAAAGAAAAACGACAAAACTTGGCGACCTAAAGACTGGCGATATATCGCCAAGTGTCTGCCAAATTATAACACCACTTGAGTTTACATCGAAATTAACAATGATTTCCCCCCAAAAAAGGGGCAAAAGACCCCTTTAGAAACACCCGAATACAACCAAAAGGGGAGGTGCACAACTAAACCCCACTAGGAGTCTACGTTCCAAATTTCAACCTTCTAGGACTTACCGTTCTTGAGTTATGCGACATACAGCGATTGAAGAGGAGGAGGTGTCTGAAGAACAGATTTCTAGCTTGTAGAAACAGTAGAAAACTTAGTGTTAAAATATGAGATGGGGCCGTGGTAGCCCGATCGGTAGAGTGTCGGATTCGGGGCCGGAGGGTCCTGAGCTCGAACCTCGATTGTCGAAGACCCACCGTCGTCATTAAAGGGGACTGGGCCACTGGGCGACGTTAAATATGCTCGTGGTCTCAATGTCCTCCAAGTGAAACGATAACTCTGGGGGTGCTAGCACCAGGTAGCTATTAGCTCCTGGACTAGTTCTAAATTCTCATTAACTGTTCGATCCGGTGATGGTGCTGCCATCTATCGGTATATAAAATAATGGAGGCAAGGCACTTTGTATGCAGTCCTCGACATAAATACAGTTGTAGTCAGTTGTGACTCTGAATAGGAATAGTCCTTGCTGCTTCACACGGACAGGCAATGAATGGACTTTTCGTTGTTGACATCTTGGTCCTGTCAAACTGAAACTGTGATATAAATGAAACTGGATGTAAAATTCCTTCTCAATGGGTAAAACTGGCGTGTCGTTTAACCTATTAACTCTTTTATACAGTTTTCAAAAATTATTTGAGAGTTTGTTTCAGAAGCATTGATCCTTTTTTGGTTGAATTTCAGTCATAGGTGCATTTGTGACGTGATTTACAGTGAAGCTTATGCAAGGGACTATATAGAAAATTATAATAAATTAAAGGTTTAATTTGCTTTTTATGATATTTAAGATCAAGGACAATTTATAAGGTGTATAGCGATGGGACTTTTAATATCGAAACAACCGTTTAATGCTATCTAGTAGGTTGTTGAAATATCTTACACCAGGAATTCACAACCGCTAGTCCGCCAAAAAATAAAAAAAAAATTTAATACGAAAAGGAAAAAATAACCGAAATCAAGCTGTCCTTACGACTTGATTTCGGTTATTTTTTCCTTTTCGTATTAAAAAAAAAAGAACATTTACGGTTTTTTTTTTCTTTTTGTTAATTTTGTTTATTTTTCATATTTTTTTTAAAACTTCTCTCATGGATTTTTATAAATAGGTACAATAATTACTTTACATTTTCATATTATTGTAGCAAATTATGATGAAAATCTTACAACAAACCTATTGACTTACATAGCAGTTCTTAAATACCAAGTGAAGTCATCCATTTGTCTTTTAGTATTCTTCTTCTTTTTTATAATTAAAAAAAAAACTTCATTGATTCACGAAATTTTTTTCCATTCTGCGAGTAAAAAATGTTAAGAAACGCATGTTTACACTTTTAGTGTACCCTAGCTGTTGCACATGCAATACCAAAAAAAAAAAAAGTGCGGTATTAAAATTACAGTTTTTTTTTTTTTTTTTTTTTTTTGCACTCTTTAAGTTTTCAACTGAGCGGATATTCTAAACTTTTTTAACCATTTGACTTTAAATTTCAAAACCGGGTCCTGATTTCTTTCCAGACAAGTAACAGTTTTAAATTTAGCAAAACGACTTACCTGGTGTTTATTGTCATAACATCGTGTTGTGTCTGTAACTGCAACGGTAAGCATACCTCTCCGAAGGAGTCGAAGGCAAACTTTTCCCAAATATCCGACTCACAAAGCGGGTCGTGATAAAAAGACCAACCAGATACCGAAGCCCTCTCACTCTGGCGCTAATATAAATAAGATTAAGAACGGCCTTGAAGAGTAGGATTGCTTACGGTAATGAATCGAAGATTAGAACCATCTTCTGAGCCTGCGAATGCTCAAGGGCGAGATGATTTTGAGAGGGAAAAAAACTCTATTGAAATGCAAAATAAGAAATTGATATTTTGATTCATCGCAGATGGTTTGGGTGATTGACGTATGGTTCCCGCTTCCACCGGTGATAAGTGGTTTCCTTAAGCTAATCAAGCGGAAATATTATGTATCTGAATGTTTTGATTTTTGATCAAGGACTGCAAAGGTCGTGAAGGGGAAAAAAAGTGAGGATTCAAAATAAGACTAGTAAAAGTTCAAAAAAAAAAAAAAAAAAATTATTTGAATTTTGACAGCTTGAATTCAAATTATGTTTTTCGCAATCACGAGTGTGTGTATGTAGGCGTGTGTGTTTGTGTGTGTGGGGGTATGTGTGTTTGTGAGTAGGGGGTATGTGTGTGTGTAGGCATGTGTGTTTGTGTCTGTGTGCAGGCATAAGTGTGTGAGTAGTTGTGTATGAATGTGTGTATCAGGGGGGGGGGTATGTGTATGAGTGTATAGGCATATGTGTTTATGTCTGTGTGCAGGCATGAATGTGTGGGTAGTTGTTTGTATGTGTTTGTGTGTGTGTGCATGTGTAGGTGTCTGTATGTATTTGTGTGTGTATGTGATTGTGTATGTGTGTGTAGGTGTATGTGTGTGTATGTGTTTGTGTGTATATGTGTGTGCGTGCGTGTGTGTGTAGGTGTATGTGTGTATGTGTTTGTGTGTATATGTGTGTGCGTGCGTGTGTGTGTAGGTGTATGTGTGTATGTGTTTGTGTGTATATGTGTGTGCGTGCGTGTGTGTGTGTAGGTGTAGGTGTCTGTATGTATTTGTGTGTGTATGTGATTGTGTATGTGTGTGTAGGTGTATGTGTGTGTATGTGTTTGTGTGTATATGTGTGTGCGTGCGTGTGTGTGTGTAGGTGTATGTGTGTATGTGTTTGTGTGTATATGTGTGTGCGTGCGTGTGTGTGTAGGTGTATGTGTGTATGTGTTTGTGTGTATATGTGTGTGCGTGCGTGTGTGTGTGTAGGTGTATGTGTTTGTACGTATATGTGTGTGCGTGCTTGTGTGCGTGTGTGTGTATCTAGTTGTGTATGTATGCGCGTGTGTGTAGGACATGGATTCAACCTGGAGACGGCTTTAGCTATAGGAGCAGCATCGTGAGGAGTCGGTCGACGGTGATGGTGCGGAGAGTAGCGGTGGGAAAATAAAATGATAGGACGCCAAAAACAGTCAAATGAAAGCAATAAGCAATCGTGATTGCTCAAAAAGTTCAAAAATGTGTCTACTGTTTGTTAGTAAATGCAAATACACCTACTGTTTAATCGCAACTTTCAAGGCTAACAGCAATGTACACATGCTGAGAGTGTGTGTAAGAGTTTTCCGTTAGGGGTTAAGAATTAAAATTAGATAATTTTTACTCCAAGAAGTTCTTGTGTACGTCACTTTAAAGTATGCAAAAAACTGCAGAAGGAGAATTTTATTCGCAGTTTGTGTATGATGTTTAGAGTACCTGAAATACATTTTTATACATATCTAAATTGAGTAAAATCAAAATCTAAAATATGATTCTTTAAAATCTAAAAGTATGATTTGTTTAAAAATTCTAATGAATAGAAAGTGAAAGATCAATGTAAAATGCAAAACTAAAAATTTTGGCTTATATTTAGGTTTGTGTGTATTTTCATGAGGCTAACCCTACAACACCCAAAATTAAGTGATAAAAAAATCTAATTAAAGTTTTCCGATAATCTGTAGTTGGAATCAGATATCACAAATTTTTAGTGATGAATTCAAGGCCTCAATTTTAGGATGATGTTGTTTGAGAATGTCAAAATCTTTAACGTTTGGGGAAACTCGGTTCAAACTTCTAGAAAACTTAATTGATAAGAACATTTCTTTTATACGTTGTAAAACAATTTTGCGTGAGCAAATTATATTTTAAAAAATAATAATTAGGACTTTTTGATGTTTTTTACTTTTATTTTTGCTCTCGCTACTTTGTGATTGTTCAAGATCACAAAATGACTGGAATGTTTTTAGTTAAACTGAGTTTGGGGTTACAATTTTCTTTCTTTCTTTTAGATGATGAACTCAATGACTTCTTCAATGCTGTTACGGTTATCA
The DNA here is from genome assembly GCF_026930045.1 of Uloborus diversus. NCBI lineage: Eukaryota > Metazoa > Arthropoda > Arachnida > Araneae > Uloboridae > Uloborus > Uloborus diversus. Next base: position 17,464,315 of record NC_072734.1, read on the forward strand.
AAAGTTCACCCTTCCCCCCCCCTCTATTTTGCAAAGTGTGGTGTCACATTTTCAATTTTATTCTTTTTAATCCTCTCATTATTTACAGTATTGGAAATTTGCTTAGCTGTGGGAAAAAAAAGGATTAATTTAGATGTATGTTTTAATGTTAATATTGTTGAAACATTCCAGCTTATTTGTAAATTCAGTGAGAAAATAGCTTAATATGGGTTGAATAAGAGAAATTTCCGCTGTTTAACGTCGATCGATTCACGTTATACCTCAAAGTGCTAATACAAAGAGTGCTGTAATTGCTAAAAGACTATATGTTGCATGAAAAACTGCATCCAGGACCTAAATAATTGCAAAGTTGAACCGAAATTATTTATGTTACACGTTTAGAGATATTTTGTTTCACAATGTGTCCAATAACTTTTCCAGCACTTTGTATGTTTTGTATATCCTTTGACTCCAAAGAGAAAAGTGGCATTGACAATGACGGTATTGTTTCAATGTCTTTTATTAACTGTTGCACCTTCCGTCTGACATACACAACATAAAAATAAATTTCAAAATTTAACCACGACCTAATCTTTTTAATGGAATTTACAACGGAGAATAGTTGGAGTCAAAACGTACGCAAAAAAACCTTCATCATTTATGCAGGTTTCGTTGTATATTGCGGAGTTTGTAAAATATATTAATTTGGTAAACCTTTCTTCAATCACTAAAGTCAATTCCCGATTAGATTTTCTTATGTCTAACCATAATCACCTCCACGAGTCGTGTTTATTGTTTGACCACGGATTGTATGTGATTTGGCAATCTGCCAAGTAAAGAAGATTCCATCTGAATGAATCTAGCAGGGGAGAAGGGAAAATAACGATGAGATTTTGATGCACGCGTTTTATAATGTCACTAGTGCCTTATTCATTTATTGCACTCTCAAAAAAAAAATAAGGAGAAACAAAAGTAGTTACCAGTAGAAACAACAAAAAGAAAATAAATATTTTCATTTCGTTCAGGAACGTAAAAGCAAAATGATAAACTCAAAACTTTGTTGTGAATAAATAAATCAATTAATTTTTGCCGTGAGAATATAGATCGAATATACTTTAGATTTAAAAATGTTGCTGTGAGCAATTTTTCATTTTTGCAAAACAAGGTTAAATAATAGAGAGGCGAAAGTGCACATCTGAAACAAACCAACTAACATCCCTATCAACTAATAGATACGTCTATTTCCGCCTATAAACCGGATATTAGTCCTTCCATGTGATCGATGGTCAGACAGTAGCAGTGTGATTTTATGTTAACAATTTTGAGATCTTAACGTCGTTGCGCAAATTAAAGGATTCTGTAAAACGTGTTTCTCCTTGTTGATTCCTAACTCGCACGAAAGCAGCAAACATTTTGTGCCTTGGTTCACTTGGTATTAAAAAACGGTCATATCTCCGTTCACTTAAAAGGCAAGGCTGCTGGAGCTTGGGTTTTCTCCAAATATCTTTTGTTTTCAATTCAGTTGGTGGATTACTGGGATTTTGTATGAAATGCTCATTGATGAAACGATGCATTTTTGTTAAATATTTTGAATGTGAGACATATTATTTTGACTCAAATATAATTTTCTTGATAAGCGATCTGGAATGGAGGTTCCTTTTTTTGCAAATGCTGTTACTTTTTCAAAGGAATACGTTGGGAAGAAACGGAAATAAATTTATGAATAAAATACTAACAACAAAAGATAATTTGAATTTGAAATAATGTTTCTCTGCCTTGAATTCAAATTATGTTTCACACAATCACAAGTTACGTTAGGATTCGAATAGTTGGGTTTCGTGTTTCTACAAATAGCTCCCTGTCCCCAGAAATCAATTTTATTTATACCCAACCCTGTCGACTTCATAAAATTGGGTTGTTTCCTTCAGTCAATAGTACTTTTCGTCACTGAAATTGATAGAATAAGCAAAAAAAAAAAAAAAATAATAATAATAATAACATGGGCCCAGAAAATACTTTCATTTTCCCAACAGTTATTTTTTAATTATTTTTTTAAATGTTCAATTTTTGAAACAAGGCGTATTCTTGATGACGTCACAAATGATTCACTTTGCCGCATTTTTCTAACGCGTTCCACGTTATGATAATCAAAAAGCGAATTAAAATTGAACTCTACGCTTGCTATCAACCATATCGTTGCCAATACACGTGAGTAAAGATGCGAATTAAATATTTTGGACCGTGAATGGCAACACTGAATGGCATTTGATCATTTGTGATGGCATCGGACAGAAGCACAAACATTGAAAGCACGCCGATTTCAGTAATTTTTTTTTAAATATTAACCTTAAAGAAATTACTTAAAAAATGGTCAGATCCTATGTTTTTAAGCATGCTCTATTAGAAAAAAATACTGTTATAATTTTGGAAACGAACCCATTCTCTTTAGGCTGTAACAGCATTAAGCACACAACAAATCTCCATGAGCATGTCCCACCTCCTGGGGGGTGACCTCCATGTCCTTTGATCCTCTGGCTTTCCAAGAGCATTCCCCCTTCCTGCGTAGAGGCTTGTGTGTGTGTGTGTGTAGGCATGTGCGTATGTGTAGGTGCGCGCGCGTGAATGTAGTTATGTGCGTGTAGGGAGTGGACTCCACCACCCAGGAGGAAGTTGTGCTCACAGAGGCCCAGGACCTCGCGGAGTCGGGAAGACGCCTAGGTTCAAAAATCAAAGGAAAATCAACTGCGGTAAAGTGAGAGGAATAAGCAATTCGTAATTGTTAAAAAAAATATGAAATTCGTTACTTGAGTGATTTGTTAAGAAAAATTTTATCCCTAATATTTACTAGCTATTTTTTGAATGAAGTTCACCTGTCACAAGCAGGAGACACTTTTAGACATCTGTTTCAGACTTCTCAATTACAAAAATATATCCACTAAATCTATTGCTGCATTCTTTGAAAGGGTTGGTACTAGTGATGTTCCGGATATCCGTATCCGCGGATATCCGAGGGAAAATAAAGATCTGTATCCGTATACGTTACTTTTTTGACGGATCTTAAACAGATCATTTCTATTCAAAAAATTTTTAAATATTTGAATAAAAGACTCTTAAATTCCGTTTAAATTAGGTTTTATTCCTTATTTAAATTATAAGGTATCATTTCAAAAGCCAATTTGTACCCCCCCCCCACACCCGATTGCAGAAAGGAAGGGGAAATAAGTCTTAAAAGTGTGTATCAAAAGGAGAAAAGCTCAATGATTTTAAATTTTTTTTTCCTATCAGTCATATTTATTAACAAATGTGTGTTCTGACCCGCGAAATTCATCTTAATATAAGGTCGGCTCTCTGGGACATGTTTTTTTTTTTTTTTTAAATTTAATATTAGTTTTTGTTATTGATTTGGGGCTTCTGTTCTTCTTCTTTTTTGTTTTTCTCGGCATCCTTTAAAAAAAGTGAGACCAAATTCTCTATTTACTGTTTGTAAAGGTGTTCCCGGCTCTGTATTTCATCGGTCAGAGAAGTTCGGTGGAGTGGGTCAGCGCTGCATTTATGCTGAAATAAAATGGGAAAAATTATTTCTAGCCTGTCCAGTAGCAGCTTTACACTCTTACTCCTGTATCCTACATCCACCGAGTAAGCTAGAAATAATTTTCCACATTCCATCTAAGCATTAATGCAGCGCTGACCCATTCCTTCCAACTTTCCCTCAATTTTAACGGAGATTTCTTTAAAGAGTAAATCATAGCCTTGATTATATTTTTGCCGGAGTTGACATTTTTTGAAGAAATTGCCATTATTCTGACGGGAATACATTCCGTAACAAATTTTACACTTGGATAGTTGAATTGGGTAAAAACAAATTGAGACCCGTATCCGTATCCGCGGATCTACTTTTTTAACGATCCGGTACATCACTAGTTGGTACCCCGTATATGCGTTGCTAAACGTTAAGTACTTTTTCTAGAAAAGTTATGATTGAAACGTACCATTTTCAGTGTTTTCAAGAGATATCTAAGACCCTATTGCAGTAAACTTTTAAAGCAATTCTGTTTATTTCATAATTTATTAAATTTTACCAATAATCACTTTTTAAATGAAAAAAATAGACCATTTTAAACCATAAAAATGGCTATTTAGGAACTGTTCACGAAACTGTTTTTTGGAGCAGTTTGACGAAGCCATTTAATGAAATACGACAAAAATTTCGTTAGATTTGTAGTTGAGAGTGCTGGCCTGAAACTTAAGAAAAATTCTTAAAGTAGGGGAAGGTTGCCGTCAATGAACCACATAACAGTTTTCGATTTTTTTAGAAAGGAAATCCAACTTAAATTTCACGTTAATTATAGGAACAGTTTCTCAGTACATTTCTCTTTTAATAATAATATTCACTTTCATGATAAATATACACAATAAAGAATGAAAATTAAAAATAAATATTTTAACACGTGGTCCATTCATGACTACCGGTTGCTATGAATGGACCATCGAATTTCCATCGATGGACCAAAGAACCCCTTTTTCACTGCAAAAAAGTGTTCTAATGAATGAAGACTTTCGACTCTTCAGTATAAAGTCTCCGACTAAAATGATAAATGGTCGACTTTAGCTTTTCAGGTGCTCTGACAAATGTAGAAAGATGACAAATGTATCTTAAAACATTTGCCGGACAACCAGAAAAGTTACTGTCGACCAAAACCACATTTACTTTTGTCGGATGGCTTTTAAGCCGTTAACTCCCTTCTTTATCATTGAAGAAGGGATTCCTTGTCACCCCGAAACACATGTCTGCTATTTGTGAATTTGTACTTCTTTACGTAGCTTTATTTCCTTTCAGCCCGCATGGTTCAACATTATCCTAAACGACTGCACTTAAACCGCAACACTGATCAAAACAATTTAACGACTAAAATATTCACCACACACACGAATGGACATCGCGCGAACAAGGTAGAAAGTTCGAAAACCATGCTCTGGAATGCAGTTCCCCAGCACAATAACATAAACAGTGCATTAAATAAAACGCATCATTAACTTTACGTAAGAAAACATTTTATTACGATATGAATCGTAAAAATTCTTAGGTCATCACTCGACAGCAGCTCACGCTTAATTCAAATGTTAGATGCAAATGGATAGAAACGTCTAGAATCCTGAGCAGCCGGAAGACAAAATGCGCACTTGCAAGGATTACGATACGAGATTTGCGCAACATCGATCTAAGATAGTCTCGTGCACAGTTGACAGCTGAGTAAATACGAGCGTTTTTACGTCATCAAATAAAGTGTTTTTAGAACTGTTGGTGTATGAAGTGACTAATGGTAGGCAAACATCGTAAAATTCTTCCAAAGAATACATTTTTCACGAAAATTTCAGGTGTTAACTGCAAAAAAGAAATTTTAGTATTTTGCTGCTTATGAATACTTTTACGTTTGATGTTTTTTTTTTTTTTCATTTTCACTAAATTTGTAATTTAAAAAAAGCGATAGGAGACGCTTCAGTTTCTGGTTAATGACGGCTGAAAGAGGTAAAACAAAGACTTACGTAGGAAATGACTTGTCCAATGAGACACCAGCAATGCCTATGCAAAATTGAAATGTTTTACCTCTCTGGATAATTTTTTAAAGCACCGCAAGGTGGTGTATTCAAGCTCTAAGACTACGAATAGTGCATGCAATGAATGTAAATAATACTTAATACCATGATATTTAGACAGACTTTACGGATGAAAAATGTTGGGTACAACCAAAAGAAAGTAAAATTGGAGTTTTAAAAATGTTATGTCTAATGAAAAATTTTGAAATTGATTTTTTTTTTTTTACATTTTTAATGGCAAACTACAATTAAGTTAAAACAAAAACACAGACTTAGAAATAAAAGCGAAAAAAATAACAAAGAAAGTATAGCAGAAGGTCCATTGCCAAAGCTGCAGATCATTCAGCTGACAAAGCTTTGCCCGGAGTGTACCACGAGGAGGTAGATCTACGTTGCGCCGCATGAGGTAGAAGTTGTAATTATTATTATTATTTGACGTAAAGACAATATTGTTAAAAGCATAACCGCATTTTTTAAAGGCAATTTTTTTTCTTCTTAAACCTTTAAAACAGTTCTCGCTGAACTACCTAATTTCTTTTTCCAAGGAAAATTTTTAGCAATTTCTGTGATACTTCTAAGTTTGTCGAAGTGAAAAAAAAAATAAATAAACAAAATGGCTGTACATGACACATTAACTTCGGTAGCAACTAATTATATTGTTCTTGTAAGCAGTCTTTTGCTCGGTTCGCACTTATAGTGCTTGAATAGGATTAATAAATTAGCCAAAAAGGTAAAATATTTCAGTATAACGCACTGAAGGCTGATGTCTCATTGAAAAGGTCATATTCAACGGTTGTGGTTCGGTCTCAGTTTCACCTCTTTCAGCCACCATAGGCAGAAACTGCAGTGCCTCCTATAATTTATTTGAATGGCGAATTATCTTTTTCTTCTTTCTTTGTACTGTTTACTTAATCCTTGAAAGATCTCTCTTATTCAAACAACAGCTTTTCGAAAGTGTCTTGCACGTTTCCTTTTTACTAATTAGATACATTTGCGACGAAATTCTTACGTCTTCATGGAAGAAAAATGGCCGCTTCAAAAGCAAAAAAAAAAAAATCCATAGAACAGCAGTAGGACTTAATTTACATGGAAGTTCGTAGAATATGAGTTAAACTTTTTTTTCTAAAATTTTTTTTTTACAAATTAGATGAAATTGAAACTTTTCACGTTCTGAAGTATACAGGGTGTTCCGTTTTAACCTGCAAGACCTTTATTTTCACAATCGTTAGTTCTAGATGTATACTTCCAATTGCAAAAATGTTCAAAATCAGATGCCGAGTTAAGATATTGAAAGTTCGAAGTAAAAATAAAATTAAGTCAAAAAATACAAAATGTAACTTTTTATACGGGGCCCAAGTCCCCTAACTTATGTTTAGGGAAATAATCTCCATTGAAAAATAATTGCAACATAAAACGTTTGACATTAGTACGATCAATGTTCACCGAGATATGAAACACAGCGTTTTGTGACTTACACTACTCTTCACTTGCCGTCAATAACACCTTTTGGGGCGAAATATAGCGGTTAACAAGTGTTTAAAATGATATGTGTGTATAGAGTGTGGTTTTTCAAATTGTTCGAGGTTTTATAGAGTGTTTTTGCGTATCACGGTATAAAATTTGTATTTATTTTTGAATAGAAATGAAAAATATAAATAACCTTGTTTTTCTTACTTTGACGACCTGTCGTTCTTCTGAAAGTGCGATAAGTTCCAATCTCATCTTCAGTATGGTCCCTTAAAACTTTAACTGAACTACCTTTTTGAGTTTTGGTTGCACAAATGTCAAGTTTTTTGTGTCAGTAATAGTTTTCAATGGGGATTATTTCCTGAAGTATAAGTTAGGGGACCTGGGGCCCGTATAAAAAGTTCCATTTTGTATTTTTTGACTCATTTTTATTTTTGCTTCAAACTTTCAATATCTTAACTCTGCATCTGATTTTGAACATTTTTGCAGTTGAAAGTATGATCTAGGACCAACGGTTGCGAAAATAAAGGTCTTGCAGATTAAAACGGAACACCCTGTATAATGTACCCGCTCTTATTCTATCGGAAATTTTAGCCTGTCCGGCATTAAAATGAAAACAAATCTTTTTAGTTTGTTTATGTAAGATGTTTATACGGACAGGATAAGAAGGAAACAAAAATATTGGTGAAACGTTTAAGAACCATTGTCTGTAAGGATCAGGCAGGTTGTGATTGTTGACATTTTTAATTTTCTTTATTTTTGCAAATGTTGTTCCTTATCATGAATGTAATGTTTCTGCAAAATATGAGCTTTGTCTGCCTTACCGTTTTTGGGAAATTAAATGTTTTAATTTAGGGGGCGTGGCACATTTTTGCGTGGTTTTCAAATTTGCAGATTTTAAAGTTCTTGTTGCTTTAAGCGCCCCTATAATGACATGGATTTTTAAATTCTATACTATTATATGCTCCCCTTAGATACTATTACAGCTGTCAAATCGGTGTCACTACGAGGGCGACGGCCACGAACTCCGTTTAAAAATGACCGAAAATGAATTTTTTTCTATATTCAAGGCGAATTTTCTCAAAGCGCCTTCATGATGACACCAACATTTTTAGATCATTTTCTAGCCCACTTACATACATCAAAAATATGTATCAAAATTGGTGTCACTATAAGGACGCCAGAAGATATTGGAACTTTTATTCGATAAATTTCACAAAAACACAAATATTTAAAATCTAACTACAGCTGTCGCCCTCATAGCAGAGATCTGATACTAAATTAGGTTGATAACCAACATATTTGTCTAACATTTGCACAAAGAAAATCGGTGTCACTCCTATTATTTTTGGAAATATAATCGTTCGAAGTTAGTACGTTATGGCGTTTTTTTATATTTATTTGTTTAATCTTTTCACCCCCAGATAGTTTTTTTTGAACATATTTATTTTTAATTTAATACAAAAATGTGTATCTTTTAACATAAATAGCTTTGGGCAGTAAGAGCGTCTTTTTCTTGAATACAAAATGCCCGTTTTGATATAGGTACAGGCAGATGTATTGTGCATAATATGTCTAGAGTATCATACCAATACTCATCTTGTTTTTTCGGCCAAACAAATCTATTTATTCCAATTGTACTTGACATACATTTGACCTTAACTTGCAAACGGATTTAATACGAAAGATGTATAGAGAGAAGCTCTTACAAACATCTTATATAAATGCTTCAAATTTTCAACTAATAAATACCCCTGCATTGCCAAAAGTTCAATTTAATGAAATTGGATGGTCCCTATCTTTACGAGCTCAGTTCAAGTTCACTTCAAAGCAGAAGGAGTATTTACAAGAACAATATACGATTGGTGAAAATACTGGGAAAAAACAAAATCCCTGTCAAGTTGCACACTAGATGAGAAATGCAGTTCGTAACGGGGGAAAAACTGTTCGTTGCTTCAGAGTATTGTACTATGAAACAAATCCTATCCCTTTTTTTTCCGATGGAAGAAACAAAGAAACGAATGCATTCTCAATACATCAAATGAGAATATTGAAGAAAGCGAACATTCAGAATCTGAAACTGAATTTGAGGATAACGTAGACCAAAACGAAGAAAACATTAAGAATCAAGTCAAACCAATTTCAGAAAGACGGTCATCTCTTATTGAAAACTGCTAATTTTGTAGCACTAAAAGCATGGGAAAACATGGTATCCCAGAAAAAGAGTAGAAGTTGACCATTTGCAAGTTTATGTCAAATGCATGTCAAGAACAATTGGAATACATAAATTTGTTTGGCCGGAAAAAACAAGACGAGTATTGATATAATAGTCTAGACATGTTATGCACAATAGATCCACCTGGTACCTATATCAAAACGGGCATTTTCTATTCAAGAAAAAGACTTGCATTCTTGCTGCCCAAAGCTGTTTATGTTATAAGGTACACTTCTTTGCATTAAATTAAAAATAAATATGTACAAAAAAAATCTGAGTGTGAAAATATTAAATAAATAAATATAAAAAAAACGCCATAACGTACTAACTTGGAACGATTATATTTCCAAAAATAATAGGAGTGACACCGATTTTTTTTGTGCAAATGTTAGACAACATATTGGTTGTCAACCTAATGTAGTATTAGATATCTGCTATGAGGGCGACAGTTGTAATTAGATTCTAAATATTTGTGTTTTTGTGAAATTTATTGAATAAAAGTTCCAATATCTGCTGGCGCCCTTATAGTGACACCGATTTTGATACATATTTTTGATGTATGTAAGTGTGGCTAGAAAATGATCTAAAAATGTTGATGTCATCATAAAGGCGCTTTGAGAAAATTGGCCTTGAACATAGAAAAAAATTCATTTTCCGCCATTTTTAAGCGGAGTTTGTGGGCGTCGCCCTCGTAGTGTCACCGATTTGACAGCTGTAACAGTATCTAACAAGACCATATAGTAATATGGAATTAAAAAATCCATGTCACTATAAGGGCGCTTCAAGCAACAAGCACATTAAAATCTGCAAATTTGAAAAACCGGCAAAAATGTGCCACGCCCCCTAAACAAAAAAAAAAAATTGTTTTCTCAAAAATGGTGAGTCAGACAAAGCTCAAATTTCAGATTTACATTACATTTATGATAAGGAACAACATATGTGAAAATAAAAAAAATTAAAAATGTCAACAATCACAAATGCTTTAAACTGCCTGATTCTCACAGACAATGGCTCTTAATGGAAAAACTTTGAATGGGATGTATCTTAAGAGAGACAAATTTAATAAGAGACAAACATGTCTCTCATTCTTTCAAAATACAGTCAAAAACTTTCAATGATTTAAAACGAGAAGACGACAATTTTACTATCTGAAGATGATAAAATAATTTGTGATCCACAAAAGCTAAATGGTCGAAGGTTTTAAGACTTAGATATCTGCAATTTTTTTTCCTAAAAATAGAAGACAGTATGCGCTTCGAAAGTACATAAAATAAATGTATACCCAAATGGCACGTTTTTTGGTAACAAATGCATTTCACTATGAAACTAATAAACAAGATATCATACTATATCCAATGCAGAAAAAATAATTAAGTTGAAATTAACATCTGATCAAAAACTTTGCCAAATTCATTCCAATACCCCTATCAAAATTTAATCGTTCAGCATTCCAAATTGACTTTTCTCGGATTTTATCCGGAATAAAGGTGATAATATATAGCGCACAGAATGTCTTCAAAAATACTTATTTTCAGCTGATTGGTAATTACATTTTTTTCTTCAAATGGCAGGTAAAAGGCCAGCTGCAGATGTCAACAGGAACAGAACAGAAACGGTGAAAGACAAAAAGGATCATATGCCAGGTTGAACCTGTGTAGTGTAGGTGCTTTCGAAGATAATCGGGCCCAGAAAACAGTAGCAGCATTGTTACAGAATCATCTATGGGCCACTCGGTTGGACATGGACATGGCCATACCAAGATTTGCTCTTATTCCTGACAGTAAACATCCTGTAAAAAGGAGCCCTTGATGAATTGTTTAGTTATGGATTTAATAGCAGGGGTGCCCACCCCCCTAAGAGCAAGAGTGCACCCCCTAAATATTGCGAAGACCCCCTCCAAAGCAAGATCCCCCCTAAAAATTAAAAAAACATACGTGAAAACACCCCCTTCCCCTAAAAAGTTCAATGGCTCAATCTGTGTCATGACCCCCAACTCCCAGGTGGGCGCCCCTGTTAATAGAATGATAGAGGCTTGATTGCAAATGTGTATCTGCCAGATAAGATGGGAGCCTTCTCCTTCATCAGGAAATGAGCAGTCTCGATTCTCTCGATTCCACAGTTAGCCGGAATTCACTGCTAGACAACTGTTTTATTATTCTTCGAGTAATTACAATGTACGGGTACTTACAGAGATACTAATAAGACTCTTTTAATTCTAGGACTACGTAAACATCCGTTCAAAAAATTTACGTTAAAAAATGCGTTCTACCGCGAACGCGATTTTATTCATCATAGTATGATTTGCAAAAGGAAACATGTGAAAATAATATAATTTTTAACAATAGAAACTAAAATCAAAATTAAGATTTACATCGGACTGTAGAGTGTGTCCCCAGTTTCGCCAACTTTTCAAATTTCTCTCCCCCTCCCCTTAAATATATCAAAAAGTGTGATTGAAATTGAAAAACAGGGGGGTGGGATTTCTTGTCGGCGAAACTGGGGGGACATCGACTGTAGGTATACAGTCACTTCAACAATACTTTTATTTTTGTATTTCTTTATGACAGCTTCATTCTTTAAAAATTAAACTTCTTTGTATATTGCTTTCAAGTTACTTTTCCTCAAATTGGAATGAAAATAAATACAATTTCACTTCCTCTTGCAACACCATAAATTCATTTACTACGCGCACAAAGTACAGTACAATTTCAAGCAACAAACAACTTTTTATTTCTTGAAATACTGAACACCATGTAACATAGTGCTGCCGTAAAATGCAAGGCAGCGAAATGAATGAAATACGCTGTCCGTTTTTTTTCTCCTAAGATTTAATTTTGGTTTCGTTGGTGAGCCGTTTCCATAAAGGCTGCTCTGTTCATTTTGCTTTCGACTTCATGTTTCGTTTTATATCGAATTAAACAACGGATCCAAAGAACCTACAAAAAATGAATAAGGCATTGGATGGAAGTTGTATATTCATAGAGGTATCTCATACTGAAAAATATTTCCCAATATCGAATAAAGGTTCTCTGTACTCAAAAAAGTCATTTACAGAACGACATACAGTGCGGTGCAAAGAGGAAGAATGTTTTTGAACTTTCTAAGCACGCAGCAACACGGAGTGGGGAATTTAATTCGCGGGGGGTACGATTCGCTTCGTAGAGATTGTTGAGCTTTACTTTTTTCATTCATTCTTCCTTTTTTTTAAAGCTGTCAAGATTTTAAGATGGCTTACTGATCTCACTTCGTCCAGTAAGCATAAATTAGTCTATTGACTTGGCAGATCAATTGGTTGGCAGAAGCAAGTCATGTGAAATAAATAAGTGTATGTATGTGTGTGGCATTTCCTCAAGAACTACAGGGAATTGCGTGTTAAGACATGCTCCGAAAAATTCAAAATTTTTAATAAATTCATTAATTTCTGTCTGATTGTTATAGGGTTATAATCAATAGCGTATTTATTACAAACTCAAATAACATTTTTTCCTTAGTTTGAGGCTGAAAACTACTCGTTGACTTTGATTTTAAAATATTGATGCCAATCGAATCAGCGAATTTTTCTGCGTAAGATATAAGTAGTTTGGAGCTTCTAAGTTAGGTGTAATTAAAGTTAAACCTCGCCTGGATTAACTGGGACCAAAGGTAATCCGGATAAACAAAAATCCGGGAAGTATGGAAAATAAGCAAAACAAAGCCTTAACTAAGCAGGCGTGGTGATGGACTGATTCTCAAGTACGTCATGATGCTTGTTAGACTGCTATAATTTATTGCTTGATCTCGACAGGAGTTGTATATTTACGCAATTTAAAGAAAACTAGCTGGATCACTCAGTTTTGCACGATCTGCCTCCAAAATAAAAGTTATGTCAAGCGACGCGTGTTCAACAATCACGCTTGAACAAAAAAAAAAAATTCCGGAAAAATAACCAAAAAGGAAACGTTTTAAATCTCCAGATTACAGAAAAAGCCTTAAAACAAAGCCCAGAATTTTAATTGTTCATATTTGAGGGGAAAAATGGCTACACAGATCCACAGATCTTTCTGCTCAATGACTTGTTGTTGTTGCTTGTCCCACTTGGCAGACAGAAACATCATACCAAGTCCATGAAACCGTGCGAACTAAGTCCCTCCAAAACAGCAGAAAGGTCGGAATACAGCTGATTCAGGTCACAGCCGATGCAAGAAAAATATGGGCGGGAGCAGCCTGAGTCAAATTGCATTTTGGGCACAAGGGGAAAACCTTAATACCAGCCACATGTCGCTGTGCTCGAGTGTGTCCACTTCTCAGTCGGGCTAGGACGATTTGATGTTCTCTACTACTTGCCCGAAGTAAAGCAGCACCAGGGCGAGATGCTTTGTACCATTCATGTATAGGGGGCTGTCTCCAAGAGGAACTGATGCTTTATGACTCTATTACTCAATGACTTTCTTCACGCTACTAATTTAAAACTAGTATGTTGTGGCCATCACGAAACTTTCTTCTATATTTTTCTTTTTTTTTTCCTGATCCCTCCCCATGCTTGACGAGGAAGCAATATTCCCAACAAAAACAAAATGACATATGCAAAAACTTGACGACTATCCCAATGTCTGAATTATTGCAAAAGCAAAGCAAAGAGCGAAAATTGAAAGTTATTTTAAAAGCCTTGCTTGAATGAATTACAAATATTTTATTTGTTAACAAACATAAGATGGCAACAGTTCAAAATTTTAAATCATTGAGATAATATTTCCTATCATTTCCATACAATTAAAATCACGAGAAATACGCAGACGACAATCTATTACGATTTATCTTTCTTATTGTTGCATTAATAAAAATATTTTTATTCGCAAAAAAAAAAAAAAAAAAATCAACACCTCTTGGAGCGATCGGCGTCAAAATAGAACCAAAGCCTGTTTACATATGGATTCACATATATTCCAAATTTCAACCAGAACGTAGTATTACTTCTTGAGATAGGGCACTCAAAATGGAAAAAAAGAACGGGTGATTGCGCTACCCCCCTTTTAGCTGTTGACACAAAAATAAAATCAGTTCTTATACCCACTAAGGGCTACTTGCCGATAAATTTTTCTTTCATTCCGTTCATTATTTCTTGAGATACAGCAGTCACAATTGACGACAAAAAACGTTCTACAGCTCAACCCCCGTTTGAGTTATTGACACCAAAATTGAATCAGCACCTGTTCCTGTTAATACCAACATATGGACCAAATTTTGTTTGATTCCGCCAGTTACTTCCTGAGGAATAGCAAGCACGCGTAACTCGAAAAACGTCCCATTGCTCCACCCCCCTTGGAGGAATTCGCGCCAAAAAGTAATGGGCACAAGTTCACATAGGGGCACATATGTGTACTAAATTTCGTTCGATTTCATGCGGTAGTTTTTGTTGTAGAGCGGCCACAAAAAACTGGTCACACACAGACGTGACACACATACATACACACACACACACACACACACATACATACACACACACAGACAGACAGACATTTTCCAAAAATGGTCGAAATGGACTCAGCACACCTCAAAACGTTCGAATCCGTCAAAATTCGAAATTCGAAAATTTGCACGAATCCAATACTTTCTTCTATATATTAGATATAGAAGAAAGTAAAAAAGCATTGTTACGAAAAGTTGAGATGAAGCACTGAATAATAATTTGAATGGTGGAAAGCCTTCGAAAAATAGGGATTTTATGTCGAAATCTAAGTATCATAATTCATAGTTTTTAATTCATATATCACCGCTCATTTTTATCGGAGTATTATGTTAAATAGCCAAACCTAAAGACGGGAAAATTACGAATCCATTGATACCTGGTTCAATGGTCAGTTTACTGGCGTTCGGGAGAAGTAACTCAAACATAGATAGATAGATAGATAGATAGATACGTAGGTATATACGCTCAGTATTTTATTATGTAAGATGCTCACTAATAGTTCAGCTATCATACTTTAAAACTGTTATTTGTGCAGACATAAAACTTTTAAAAACTCTATAAATTTGATCCGGATAAACGGGGGCCTGATAAACGAAGTTCCACGAATGTGAATTGAGGCAGTGAGAAGCAAATGGATGTAAGTGGACATTTTCAAGTTTTGAGTAAAACGCGTTTAAAAATAGCGTTCTGGGTATAGGCTTTCATTGAATTTTTGTTCTAAATCATGCTGTACAGCTGCACCTACCAGGGCTACTAGTACAATGTCTGGTCCCAAGAGAGCGGAGAGGTTCCCCAACTATTTGTACTGGTTATCTTCAAATTTTTAATTTTGCCACTTACATCCTTTTGCTTTTCACTTCCTCAATTGTAAAGACTTTCATCAAGCAAAAAATCAACTAATTTATTTGGGTTCTATCAAAAGTTAATTTAGCGCTCCCCCCCCCTAAAAAAAAGTAAAAAATAAAATCGGTCCTTGGTTTTCAATTTTCGCCGCCCTCATAGCCCGTCATCTGAATCTTCAATCACCCACAAAGGCGCAACCACATCATTATATGCACACGTGTTCCAATCAAAAAATTGTAGAATTCCACTCCATTGATTTATGCCGTTAGACCTCTAAACAGTTTTTATTAAATAAACTGAATTACGTTTCTTGAAAATTTTCATTAAGTTAGAAAATTCTGTTATGTTCTTACACACAAAATCACTTCTGAAGAGAATTTTATCGTTGTTTTGTTATATTGCAAGGTTAGCTATCACGCTGCGTGACCTACTTTTAACATAATGAAATTCTTCTTGGAAAAGGATTTGCGAGTCGGCCTGGGATATTCTTTTTTTTTTTTAAATTATTTTATTATGTGTTTTTGTGTTAGTTCTTAAAAGCTTGGTTTATTCACGGAAAAACTTTGAACAAGTTCATCGAATACCTGATGATTAATTTTTGCGGTATATTTTCGAAAAAAATAACCCGAGAGATTGAATAGGTACGTTTTAATTAACTTCTCAGTGTATTAAAGAAAAAAAAAAGATGTTTGTTCATTTTCCTAGTTTTACCTTTTACGTACTAACATCTTTTCAAAAGGGAATTACTCTAAAATAACTCAGTTGTTGAATTATTGAGTTGTTGAATTGCAATGTTAAGTCAATTTATTAAACTGTTGAAACGAGTTGAATTGCGGTAATTATTTTTGTAGGGATGTCAAAGTCTTGCTGATCTTCTTTTGAAAGTTTTCAATTCTTTTCCTACGGGTTTCAAACGGGGGTCACCTTGGCCACAAGAAAAGTATAGCAGCTGACCAGGGGAGCTGGGAGGTACAGAAAGAGCATGGAGAGGGGAGAAACTGACTAATGGATCGCAGAACCGAAGAAGAATATGGGATTTGGTTAGAGGGGACGGAAGGAAAAATATAGGAATCGATTATAGGCTTTCAGAAAAAGCACTGAATCTGACTGGATAACCATAAGAGGAATATAGAAGCTATCTGGAGAGCTGTAGAAAAAAATATACGGTCTGGCTGAAGAGCCACTTTAAGAGCATAGGAGCTGACTGCAGAACTGCAGAAAGAGTATAGGATCTAACTGGTGGATCGTAGAAATAATATAGGAGCTGGCTGGAGAGTCAAGGAAATACCATAGAAGCTAACTGAAGAACCGCAAGAAGAGCCCAAGAGCTGACTGGAGAAATGCAGGAAGAGCATAGGAGTTGACTAGAGAACCACAGGAAGAGCATAGGAGTTGACTGGAGAACCGTAGAAAGAGCATGAGCTAACTAGAGACACAGGAAGAGAGTAAGAGCTAACTGGAGAACCACAGAAAGAGTATAGGAGTTGTCTGGAGCACAGCAGGATAAGTAAAGGAGCTGACTTGCGAACCTTAGAATAAATATAGGAGCTGACATGAGGACCGTTGAATGAATATAGGAGCTGACTGGAAAGACACAAGAAAGAGCATGAAAGCTAACCAGAAAAACACAGGAAGAACATAGGAGCTGACTGGCTGACTGGAGCGCAGTAAGATAAGCATAGGAGCTGATTTGAAGTCCGCAGAAAGAGCATAAGAACAGACTAGAATGCAACAGGAGAAATACAGGAGTGAAATAGAGAGCTACTGCAAGAACATTTGCATAAGTTAAGTGAACTTTCTCTGGTTTAATTTTCCAACCAACTGAATTACGATAAGATGCTAAGTTCTTTCGGATCATATAGTTTTACAACCTGGAACGTCTAGTCCTCGAGTTGCTAAAAATACGATTGATCGAGGCATAATTTATCATGCTCCCTGTTTCATTCCTTTAAGTGTGTTGATAAGAAAACATGTTGCAGAACATCCTAATAATGGCGTTGATAAATACACTCCTGTTTGTGAAAATTACAATACCACAAAAGGCTTACGCGAGTGAACTGAAAATTGCAGGAAATATGAAGTAGGGCATGATATGCAAATGATTAGAATTGCAGACCGGTAGCACATGCGTATGCAAAGCAGCGCTCTCTGAACGGCGGATCGAACCGAATATAAATAGACGGCTGTAGCAAGGCGTGTATGATTATCAGTGGTTATATGCTAGAGTAAACGTTAACTGAATCTTTGTTATGCCTCTTCGACGAAAGAAAGCGAAATTTGAGCAAATTTCGGAGTTTGAACGGAGCAGAATCGTCGGCCTTCGTGAAGCTGGATTGTCTTATCGTGCAGTGGCCGCTCGTGTGCAGCGTAACAGCAGCACAATCAAAATCATGCGTGTTTGGAAGCAGTAAACGGACGAGGGTCGGACAGCTCGGAAATCCGGGAGTGGACTCCGAAATGTGACGTCTTCTCACGATGAGATACCTGGTGCGTATGGCACTGACGGACCGCACAGTTTCTTCTAGACAATTGGCAGCACAGTGGTCAACAGCTACAGGTGTTTCATTGTATGCTTTTTCAATTCGGAGACGTCTGCTGCAGCGTGGACTGCGGGCAAGGATTCCTTTATACAGGATTCCTATCACGCAAAACCATCGCCGCCTGCGGCTACAATGGGCCAATGTGCATAGAAACTGGCGTGCTGAATGGCAGTAGGTCGTTTTTTCTGACGAATCCCGCTTCAATTTGTGACATCACGATGGCCGAATTCGTGTCAGGCGCTATGCCGGTGAACGGCACATTGCGGAGTACATTATCGAACGCCACAGAGGATGAACACTCAAAGTTATAGTGTGAGGTGCCATAGCACATCGTAGACGACCACTGATCACAATTGCTACGAATTGTGGGCGATTTGAACAGTACCCGATACATAAACGAAGTTTTACAGCCTCAAGCTATTCCTTTCCTGCAAGGATTGCCAGGGGCTGTATTCCAGCAGGATAATGCCCGTCCACATGTCGCCAGGAATGTCAAAACCTACCTTGATTCGAGGCAGGTGCAGCTTTTTTCTTGGCCTGCATATTCCCCGGATATGTCACCGATTGAACATGTGTGGGATTTCGTTAAGCGGCGTCTCGCTCGTGATCCTCGTCCTGTTGCTTCGACAGACGAACTTCGGTTGCGCATACAAACAATATGAAATACTCTTCCGCAGGCAGATATTCAAACTTTGTTTCACTCCATGCCGAGTCGTGTAGCAGCTCTTATTGCGGCGCGTGGTAGCCACACAAAATACTAATTTTTATCTCTTTTTATTGTTTGTTTGGTTTGAAAATGTAATCATTTATTTGTACCATTACCACTCAACTGTGTATTAAATATCATTCAACTATGATGCTTCCTTCATGGTGTTGCAATTTTCACAAACAGGAGTGTATTTAGTTTTGTGAAATGACGCGTTCTAATTAGGATTTGTTGCATAATTAGCCTAAAAACATGCTACCGTTATGTTTCTTGGTAGAACAGACGTTTCATAATCACGGGTCATAGATATTTTCTTATCGTGAAAATCAGCTGTGTATGATGTAAGACTTGCTGTCAATCAATCTCGTGTTTTTAATCACTTGCTTTTCCCCTCGTGATGAGATCCAGACTTTGTATGCAGTGAGATGTTCTAATGACCTTTAAAACCTTGACCTTCGGTTCATTTGGCACAGTCAGTTGTAGGTCAATTTTTATCGTCGAGTTCATAAAAAAATGGAACTGATATATTGATCTACTTTAACTGGAAATCAATATTTCACAAACACCCTTGTTGGTTGAAATTTAGATTTTGTGCTTGATCAGGCATCTTTGTTTTGGTTGTACCATAGATGTCAATGAAGTTCTTTTTCTATTGTTTCTCATCTGAATTCTGCTGAAATTTACAGTATAAGGTATGAACGCTGAATATGAACATGCTGTTGCAAAAACGTTAAAACATTGCGTAAAAGAAGAGTTTTATCAATAAAATTTGTCTTCAATATTTTATGAGATGAATTTTAGTTCAAGTTAAAGGTTGTTGTTATGAGGAAGCATCGTGGTAAGTTCAAGAATAAATTGCAAAGGCATTTCCAATCCTTCACAAACGATTAGTTTTACGTTATCCTTACTTTATTACAGTTCAAAAATTTCTTATATATTCAGATGAACAATAAAATCTCACCAGCAACTTTTGATGACTTGCACCGCACTGCTGTAGTTAGGGGGGAGAAGTTTTTTTTTTTTTTTTAGCATGATGCAAACATAATTAAATTGGTTTCAGTTTTAGTCTACCGTTTTTATTGAAAAATAATGTGAATCTCTACATAGTATAAAATGAAGTCTCCAGAAAGCGTCTGTGTGTTTGAACTCGCGAAACTCGAGAACTACCGGTACGATTTCGCTGAAATTTTCACAGTTTGTTCCTTTAAGTCCTGAGAAGGTTTGCAGGCCAGTTTGAAAAGAATTCGATGAATAGTTCTTTTTTTATTCCAATTTAGGCGCAATTTTCACTTAAATTCACGAATAGGGGGGGTGAAAAATTGCTTGTACATATTAATATTGCATATCGTTAGAAAGGGTAGAATTTTCCACGTTCTACGCAATTTATTCCAATGCTCTAACTTTATTACGACTGGAGTAATTGGCGTTTTTAACTCGAATTTTTTTAGGCTTAACTGAAATTTAGGCACTACTTTCTTCAATAAATTTCTCAATAAAAAATGAAGGAATTGTCCCACTGTTTTCATTTTGAAACCATTGGAAAGAGCGACATTCTTTACTCCAGATCCATCTCGACCTATGGTCGAAAAACTAAGTTTCTATCTCCAAAGGAAAAAAAGTTACAAGCCTTTTTCATCAAATTCAAAAAATCGCATTTCCATTCCAATTGCTGACCATTTTCTTTCGCATTTTAATTCCTTAAACTTATTTTATTTTGTGTTTCCATGGTTACGCTTTTTAAATCCATCTTTCTCGATTTATTTTTTTAAAGTATTTTAATATTTGTCGTCATTGTTTGGAAGGGAAATTTTGCATGTTTTTTTTTTATTTATTTATTTATTTAAGCCTGATTGTTAAATATACGTCACTTGACAAAATTTGTATTTTCAAGGTGGACAGGGCAAAGCCGGGCAACGCAGTAGTATAATATAATTTGGCTTCAATTCATCATTTCCTTTAATTTTACAGAAATGAATATTAGTGTACCGACGTTAGTGCTCCTTTGAACTGGGATATAGTGAAATGGTTGGGAAAAACTGCTGTAGATGGCTGATGTTGTTTGAAGATATTTAACAACAAAGCGCAATCTTCAACTTAATATTTTATTGAAGAATAGTGCTTTTATAATTCTTTTCCGTAGAGGTCCCACTGTATATTTCACTAATTATGCGAATTATAAATTATTTGATTACAGTTAAGCAAGAAACAGAAACCATCGAAAATTGATTTATTGTGCCAATTTCTGCGATAAGAAAAAGAGATTTATCTTGCATACACACTATCGGATAAAGTTATCTTACGCATGCTGTTTTACAAATGAACGAATATGTATTTTATTCAAATATTGATTTCAATCCTTACCAACTTTTGAAAGCATTTACTCATACACAATTGTCAACAATTAGAAGGTGTCAGGTGGATCCATTTTAAAGTTAAGTGCATTTCAAGTGCTTCTATTGTTTGAAGAGCCGAAACTGATAGTTAAACAGAAAAGCATTTGAAGCGTTTTTACTTCCTTTTACAAAAAAGGAAGTATTGTATTCGCGAAAAAAAAAAATTCACTCAAAAATCGGCCTTAATTTCCATTTTTCTCACCCCCGAATGAATGTTGAGTTTTTTTTTTTTTTTTCGACCCGACCACACGTGGATATATGCCTAGGAACCTACAGACACCCAAAATATCCATTTTGACGACCCCTGAGTTAATTACAACGAATTTTCTCGTGACGTCTGATGTGCGTATGTATGTGCGTATGTGTGTATGTATCTGGCATAACTCAAAAACGGTATGTCCCTGAAAGTTGAAATTTGGTACGAAGACTCCTAGTGGGCCCTAGTTGTGCACCTTCCCTTTTGGTTCCATTCGGTTGTTCTTAAGGGGGTCTTTTGCCCCTTTTTGGGGGAAAATCATTGTTAATTTCGATTTAAACTCAAATGATGTTGTAATTTGTCGAACACTTGGCGATATATCGCCAATATTTTGGTTGCCAAGTTTTGTCACCAACTTGGCGACAAATCTGGGCGATTTTTATTTTATTTTTTTTTTTTAATTTGGTTTCCATTTGGCCATTGTTGGTGATATTTAGAGAGTAAACAATTGAATCACGTTAAAATTGCCTATAATGGGTAAATGACATTAAATTGGAGTAAAAGGAAGTGATGTGATGCACACATCAGCTCGTTATCTTTTAGCACAAAGAATTCCTAAGAAAGAAAACACGACTGTTTTATAAAACGCGCATCAGTTTTTCCGTAAGTCAGTAAATGATAAGATCATTAGTAATGAAAAACTTTCTAGTCCAAATGTGCGAAAATAATTTACATAGAATATGTAGGGATCCGTGCTTCCAGGGCTTGGGTTTTGTCCCAAGATCATGTATTTTTAATGGAGTGTTTGAGTTCTTCTGATTTTTTTCGAAATCCTTGGGTTTCGGGTTTACTCACGAAAAAGAAACATTTATGAAATATTTTACCGGTAAAACATCATATTTTCTCCAAAATATTGTTTTTTGGCAATCTAGAACGCACATGCTTAAAATTTTAAAAGGGTTGTGTAGGTGCAAAACAATATTGCATTTTTGTTTTCAGGTCTTTTCTTATTTTTTAAGTAACTCATAATTACTCTACGATCTTCAGTGCACATCAGAAACAGGCATGTCATTTAGGAGGATCAGAAGGGGGATCAGTGGGCGCGGTTTGCTATTTTTCGATAGAAATTACCTTTATACCTCTTGATCTCCTCCCCCCCCCCCCGGAAAAATTCGAAATGACGGGCCTGATCAAATACAAGCTGGTATTTACTTCAGTAAATCTTGACCCGAAGGGATGGCGAATGACCTTGAATCGGAAACATCATTTGCATCAGGTAGAATCAGCCAGAAAGTGCTAAGTAGTAAGAGGTGCGTTCTCGCTGATCCTATCTATTACGAACTAATAACAAACAACCCATTAGAATTAATGCTTCCACTTCAAGGTCATCCACCATCTCTCCGTGGTCAAGCTTTACACATCGAAATCAATTTAGAGTACGAAAGGAATAAGAGTTGAAAAAAATACCCACCTTTTGTGCTTGAAAAGTTTAAAAAAAAAAAGAAATAACGGTTAGTTTCACAAAATTGCAGATTACTCCACACACATGCTTCGGCTGCACAAGGATCGCTTTTCTTGAAAAGGGCGTTCTTATTTTACGAAAATACTGTTTCAGTTTCACAAAACGAAATATTTGATTTCTAACAGAAATGGAAAGTACACAGTTAATATAATTCGTTTTAAATTTCATATGCTCCCGAAAAGAGTAAACAATTATTCGCAACTCCAGAGCTTGAACACGCTACCTTGCGGTGATTAACAGTACTAAAGAAAAAAGTAAAACATTCCATTCCACGTGTTTTGTTTGGGGTAAATTACAGGCTTCAGACAGTTTATGGTGTAATGTAATTTCAGAAGAATAGAAAAGAAAGCTTCCGACAAACACGATGAAAAATTACTGTCGTTCACTGAGCGTCAAAGCAAGTTATAAGCTACGGCATTCGTTTGTTTTACCTTTTTCATCCGCCATTAGACACTGGCTGCAGCTCCTCCTATAGTTTATTGGAGTTGCGAATTATTATTAACATCAAGCTGAAAACGAAACAAGTAATTAAAATGAAAATTAAAATAAGTCCTTTTAAGATAGCATCTGTGGTATACCTTCCAACTTTCAGATGTTTACGGAATGAAAAACGATTGAAATGTCAAACACGGCATGCAATTTTTTGAAATTTACGTGTTCGTTGTTAGAGGCCATTCATTAATTAACGGTCCCAAGGGGAGTGGGGTTGGAAAAATCTCTACCTATCCTTACTTCTTTTGGTGGTGGGGGGGGGGGGGGGGGTCAAACCCATTTTTACGTAATATTTTCCAAATCGATATTTTACATCAGAAATCGCGCCGTCAAGTGGTTTAGTAGTGATCATATTTCATTTGCGTCTGGAAGGTTTAAAAAAATTTACTAGAATGAGCTGTTTTTTATTTGTTTTACAAAGATCTAATTAGTGTGAAATACAATAAAGGAATCGCATTATGCATGCCATGCTTTACTTTTAACTATTATCGCATAATATACAAAGAAATGTCCAAAAAAACATTCAGTCTATAGATTCTAGGAAATATTTCTGTGCACAAAAAGGTTTAATTTAATAATAGTGAACAACGATTCCAGTGATGTAAGATTCGTTGTTTTATTATTTTGAAAACGAAATGGAACCTTACGTAAGAATGAGGGGGGGGGGGGCGGTGAAAAATCCTACGTACCCATACATGGGGGAGGAGGGGTTAAAAATTAACAATATCATCCTTACGTAATTAATGAATGGCCTCTTATCATATTTTCAGAACAAAGGTTTCTATTCACACCTGTTAAACAGTGCAAGAAATCAATTACAGTTCCGTAGACCTTCTTTATAAGTTCTTGAAACGTACTCCAATGATCAAAAATATTCTTATTTTAAGTATCACCTTTTTACAAAAAGCGGATTTTTTTTCCCTTAAAAAATTTAAAATAGGAAACTTTTCACTCCTGATCAAAATTTATAGCACAAGATGGACAGCGAAAAGAAGAATCGGTATTTTAAACACATGTTTTTTTTTTTTTTTTTTTTTAAATTATAGGGAATCAAATTGTTTCTTTTGAAGTTTAAGAAATTCCAAGACGGGGAGCATTACCCTTCTCAAGGGCTCAACATGGAAGGAGGGCACGCCTGTCATTTGGATAATCAGGGAATGGGTCAATTGCATCCCCAAAGATTTTGGAGGCAATGTAATTGCGCATTTTTGTATGTATTTTGTTGTTTACCACTATACAATGCATTGTTATTGCCTTTTGCCCTTCACCTCTCCTTGGGAACTTCTGAAATGACGACCTAGATTAAGATGGGTCCAAATTTTTTGGGTGTAATTAAGTTGTGGCAAGCATGGTTTCGAAGCGCGATGGATCGAATTGGAAACTTCTTTGTTAATTAACAACGTCTGTCGGGTCGTCTAGTAAAATAACAAATAATAAATTTAAAAAATAATAATAAAAGAAAAAAAAAATCTATATTTCTGTCTCTCACAAAGTAGTAGAGTCGACCTATAGAAATTTAAGTAACTGGAAATTGATCAATTCTTTAAAAATCTTTTATTTGTTTTGGAGAGGACAGCTGCCCTCTGTTGTCCCCCTCTATATACACTCATAAGCTATGACGCATTTTTTCCTTTGAATTTAAAAGGCTTATCTAAAATCCGCCTGAATGTTCACCAGTTTCCAATTCTCAGATTAAAATATCTTCATTAGTAAGCAACTGCGGTTTTGTATCACGTGGGTATTGTCTAAAACCTAAAGAGAAGGAACAGAAACAAACACAAAGCTGTGGAGTAACAGAGACGTCTGACCTCGGCAACTACTGCAAGCAGACAGCCAACAGTTGTTTTATTTTATTGATACTTTTTTTCCCAGCAATATCGTTTGCGTTTTATTCAGACAGCTTGGCGACTGAATGCGCGTCGCAGGTTATGTAATCGCAGGCAATAATTACAATAGAAGGAAAACAAGAATAGTGATTTCTGGAAGGTTTTATAACCGGTTTCTTTAAATGGAGAATTCTTTTTTTAAACTTCTTTGATCTGCACTAGAGATTTGTTATAAAGAACAAATTACGTAATGACACTCAGAAATTTCTATTCAGTTCTTGTATGATTTGAAAATTACATTGCGTTAAATGTTTCTGAAACTAATTGCAGTTTGCGCTTATTCAACGAATAACATCTAATTTATTGAAGATATCATTTGAAACTTGGCATGTTTTTTAAATATTTAATTAGCAAACCAATGACAGTGAAATTTGCAAGAAAAAAAGAAGTTTCTCCAAACAATTTATGAAATTAACATATACATATAAACTATTAAACATAGAACTAATTCTGAAAAAACTAATGAATGTTTGCAAATAACACCAGTCAACGAAAAAGAACTTTTTGTCTGCATCCTGATTTTAAATAGCCTTTTCCTTCTAATTTTAGGTCGAGAAAAACGAATAAGGTACTGGATTTCTTTCATTAGCTTTTATTTTCAAGGTACATAAAAGCCGGCTGGAGAAAGATGCAGAGCAACCACGCATTGATTTAAAGGAAATGTTAAAAAGGAAAAAAAAACCCTGTGCAGTAAATGCTATTAAATAGGTTCTGTTTTAATCAACGGTACTTATTTTTCGGAAAGCAGTGGTTGCTTTTGTCCTATTGCTGTAAAGTCTTCTTTTTCGATTGCTTTTTGTCCGTCAAAGAAAGACCATCTCTTGTAATAGTTCAGCAGCATTTGGTGAATATTAACTCCGCCCAATGACCCGGGATATGCGTTCCATTTGTCCACCTTGGTGAAACCTTTCCTCGTCCTTCCTGCTCTTAGCTTTAATTTTTAAACAAAATATCCTGAAAGAAGTGAACAAATCGAGTTTCATTGACACATCATTCATCAATGGTCAGAGAACTTCCGAAGGGATTGTTTGACCAACTGTTTTTAGTTCTCGTCTTCTTTGCTGCTCACAAATACTTGTAATACACCCTTAAAGGCATCTTGAGTGTTTTTTTCTCCCCTTGCATTTTTTTTTTTTTTTTCAAAAACGGTAATTTTTATAATGGAGTCGTTTCCAAAATTTTAAAAGCATTTTTTTCTGAAAGAGCATGCTTAAAAACATAGGATCTGACCATTTTTTAAATAATTTATTTAAGTTTAATATTTTTTAAAAAATTACTTAAATCGGTGCGCTTTTAATGTTTACACTTCTATCGTGTGACATCACAAATGATGAAATGCAATTCAATGTTGCCATTCAAAGAACAAAATATTTAATTTGCATCTTTACTCACGTGTATTGGCAACGATATGGTGGATAGCAAGCGTAGAGCGCAATTTTAATTCGCTGCTTGATTATCATAACGTGGAACGTTGACTGAAAGAAACCACCCCATTGCGCGTATTTGAAGAGCTGTCAAAAATTCTCTTCTAAATTTTAGCTTCAATATAGCTTGGAAATTTCCCTCTTAGGTATTGGAAGGCTTTGTCCACAGCTTTCAGGAAGTTCTTCATTATTCGCAGCAGAATGAGCATGGGTGGAAGCAGAACTGGTTGGATCTAATAAAGGCTTATTTTGGGCATTTCTCTTCCCGGAATTTAAATTTCTTGAGGTTCATTTCGGTTTTCATGTAGTGTGATTTTCTACCTTAATTTGGGGTCGAAGTTTAGGAGGCATTCAGTCCCATGTGGATTATTTCTATCTCCCAGGAAAAAAGGGCATTAGTGAGAATTCACCATCCTAGTAGGCTCTGTATCTTGTAAACTAGAGCTGATTTCAACTTTTTTTTTTTGTGGTTTTCGTGTTTAGCGCGGCAAAATACTTCGGAAATAGCTATTTTCGAGCCGGATGCATTTTAGGTGTTGACTAGTGTAATTTAATGCTGACCAAGCAAAAATTACAGATAGCAACAAGGCTTTTAATAAAATACAAAAAATTTTAGCAGGGTCTTTTTTTTTTTTTTTTTTGCCAAAAATGAGTATAAACCCTAAGAAGTGTCTCAAACTATCAGTTACTTTATTTTATATTTTAACACTGTAAATGACTCTGCTGGATCTTGTAAAAATGCCCGAGAACGGTATAGAAATAAGTTTGGCGACAGATTTGGGCCAAAAAATGAGATTCCAAATCCGGTATCAACTTGACATAAGAACGAAAACTGGACGAGAATAAATTTTCAGTACTTACCCCTTATGGCATATACTGAATTCCAGTGCTCTAAAGTTTCGAGTCCCACTCCTTTTTCTAACATAAAATGAGACGGCTTGCAATTTTTAGGACTTCAACTCCGCAATTTTTCAAGGGTGAGCCCCGAACTTGTCTTCTTCTTACACCATCGAAGATCATGTAAAATTGTGTTTTCATAGTTTAATAACGAGAGTCTGCCAATGGAAAGTTTCTGTATCTAGGATGGGGCGATTGTGTCCAGCTTGAGATCTAGATAAAATCACCCAGGTAGCACGTCCCATTAAATATTGCCAACCTTGTGAAAACCATTTTTAAACGTTTATAAAACGTTATGAGTGCTGCCTGGGTATCAGACGCGGATCAAAAGTGGGGAGGGGGGCTTTGGGGTTCATGATTCCATCTTAAGCGACGGAATATAACCTAAAGCTTCAAGCGAAACAATCTTTCAAAAATTCACTCCAGAAGTTCTATTTGAGCCCGAAAGTTGCACTCCCCTCCCCCCTTTCAGGCAATGGTCCACTCCAAAACCAGAAGCTGAATTCACCCTTACTGGGCGTGGTGTTTGACTTGGCGATATTTGACGAAATTTCCATAAAGCCCTTATGTTACAGATTACACTATTGATTACATTTCCTGTTGACAGTTGAAGGAGCTGCTGCTAAAGAATTTCCAAAATATGAACTAACAAAAACAAAGATCACTAAAAATATCGTGCGCTTTGTTTATTTAATTAAATAGTACACACATACAAAAAAAAAAAAAAAAGCTCTCTACTTTGTTTTCCTAAGTGTGCAAAAAGTGAAGTTTCCAAATATTTAAATGACTTTAAATTCATGTTTGCTTCCAGAGAAGCCTTGATCCAAAATTTTCATTATGATTACTATTAATATTTTTGTTGTAAGGCAACGAAATTTTGTAACAATGGGTTTTATATTTAACTAGCAAAACCCACACAGTTGCCTGTTCTAAAAATTTAAAGAAAATTCGCTGAATTAAAAAAAAAACATATTATATCAAAATTACATTTGCAGTAGCTTTCAAATGTAAAAAAAACTGCGTAATTCATCGCCAAATTCGCCAAGCGACTTTCTAATAGGGAAGTTGCAACCTATTAAATGTTCATATTTTGGTTATTGTATATTGTTAATTGACCCTCAAAACTAAAAAATTCACCATCGCCGAATTTTAAAACACCGTGATTAATTTTTATGAATTTTTAAAAATCCACGCGCAAAAGTGCGCTTTTCTGAACGTCACGAGTATACGTCAGAAGGCATTAATGGGCAGCCTTCCGCCAAAGATCCCATGTTTTCGCTAGGGACATTTTGAGCGCGCTGATATTTTTATCTTTTAGAAATTCAATAATCCTTTTGAACACACTATGGAGACCGGATTCGTTAAAACACAATCTAAATATACTTCCTCAAGTAACATCAATGATGATATTCGAATATTTCAGAGAGGATGAGAGGTTTAATGTTCCAGAAACGCGAGGAGTTAAATGCGAGGAGATAAGCCTTTTACGTTTCATCTTCGAAGTCGAATGCGCGTCCTTCGGTTTCTCCTTTATCGGAAGAGCGCATGACGTCACTTCCTATGCCATTTGATGTCACAAGCGCTTTAACTTTAAAAATTAATTTTAAAAAAAATACTTATCGTATCGCAAAATTTTTTTCACCTATGATGTTCATACATGTTACTCTATCATATAAAAATAAAATTGAAAAATCGAAAACTTCCCTATTAAAAAGAAAATCAATTAACATACGCACAATGAATTTAAAATAAAGTAATAACAGTAAAACATTCATAAGCAATAGGGGCAACTTCCTCCAAAATGTTTAAAAAGAAAGTAATTGAAAAATTGTCTGGAAAAAGGACCTAGTGTTATAGTTGAAAATTGTTTGGAAAGTGGACCTAGTGTTATAGCAATTTCTCGAAAAAGAAGCCTTGAAAATTGACTCAATTAGAATCGCTTATATCTCCTGTTCTAATTAATTGAGAAAACTGGAACAAACATCATCTTGTTTGGGAAGGAAAACCCTTTCCAACGATATATAATGTTTGGGGGTGGGGGGATTTTTTACCCCCTAATTAGCTGATTAGTTAATTTAAAAAAAAAACTGATTCGAAATTTAGAATTTCGGCTTCTAGGTGCACGGGTCCGGGGTCCGTTCGAATTTTTGTGTCAAGTTTCAGGACTGTAGGTGCTATGGGGTCTTCTAGCCATCGAGTAAAAACAAAGAAACACCGTCACCCTTATATGTGTAGATCATTCAATTCGCAACTCCAACGAACTATAGGGGGCACTAAAGTCACTGTCTAATGGCGGACTTAAAAACTAAAACAAACGCACATGGTAACGAAGAAAATGCTAAAAGTGTTGTGATTTTTGTTCGTACGTATGATTTTTTCGCTTTATTCTTTTTAAATTAATTTTCAAAGTCTTGTGGATATTCTGGCCCACATAGAAAGAAATGAGAATTCAAGAAGCATTACTAAACGTCAAAGATTACTGCAAACTACGTAGTTCGTAGTTCTAAGCAGCTATTTCCACGATGTTGAATTCGATATTTATCAATTCTTGATAAAACTAAATAATAATTGTGGCCTGACAAGAATAACAATTAATGCTAGAAAATTCAATATGACATTACAAATTGTTATCAAAAGAAGATGATACTTTTTTGCCTTGCTTGGCTAGCGCTTATTGTTTTAAATTTGTCATCTAGTTATTTCTCTCGAATTCCCGAATCGGTTAATTTAAAAATTTTCTGTTTCGATTTTTCTAATTTCTGAGTTACGATTTAATTGTGTCATGTTATGCAAATCATCAACAAAATTCTCACGGATATATGGTGGTAGTTTTCTTTTCAGTTGATTGACCATTATTTCTTTTCACTTATCGAATTTTGTAATCTTACTACCATTTTATTCCACTCATGATAAAAATTAAAAATGGTTTAACTAAAAACGCGAAATCTCGCCAAGGTTACTTTGCTCGCACTATACTAAAACTATAACCCTAAACAAATTTGGCGAAACCTTTCAGATGAGAATAAAAGGAATAAAGTAAATTCTTTCTCGGTTATTCATTTTGTTCTACGATAATATATTCAAGAAAATATTTTGCATACTGTCCATTTCAACTAAATGCTGCTGTAAAATATGGTAAGTTTAATTAATTTAAAATTTAAAAAAACCCCATATTCTTACAAATTCATACAAAACAATAAAAAAATTTTACCTTGTATAACGTTATCCAAGTTTGTTAATCCAGAATTTTCGCTTTCACCAATTATTAAGGAAATAATGAAAACTAACATTATTTTGAGAAGCTCGAGAATACTACTAAGGGACGAATTAATTTCTGTAGCTGAAAGCAAACTAAGACACATCGATTGCGTTAATAAATACTCAGAACAAACTGTCTGTGTTTACGTCAACAGACACACGTGGAACGCAACGTGGCAATGTTTTAGTTTCATTTGCAGTTTTGTAAATCACCGCAAGGTAGCGTATTCGAGCGCTGGAGTTCCGAATAGGGAAATTGCATGGAATTAATTGTTTTCCATCATAGCCTTTTTAAACTAAATTTTTTAGAAATAAATTATAGCCTATATTGCTTCCTGATAATGTAGCTACCTGTGGTGAAAAACAGGTTAAAATCGGTCCAATAGTTTTGAAGTTTACCCCGGACATACAGAAGTAGCCATTTATGTATATAGATTATAGCTCCTCTTGTACAACATTACTGAGGAACATACAAAAGGAGTGAAATTTCAAAAAGACAAAAATGGATCGATGTTTTAAGCTCTAATGTAGACTTCTCAAAAAACATTGAAATTGAGCCGTCTTTTTGCAATCTCTTTTCGCTTCTTCAATGTCTGTAAAACTGTTTTTCCAATCAACGTTCTAATACTGCGGAAAACGCACTTCCCAGGAATTTCTCTCCTCATACGTTATTTTTTAGCGAGCAACTAATGAGTTAAGCATAGTTAGATTACGACATCTTATGACTGTCAGAAATTCAATAGTGCATTTTTCTTTGAACCCAAGCACTTTTTATGCAATGCATTAGCGTACAGACATAGCAAAAACAGATAATAGAACTATGTTACAAGAAAAACTAACCCTAATATATAAAATTTATCATCTAAAAATTCCCATCCTGACAAATCATTTACATCAAAAATAGTTTGCAGCATTTAGTTGGAAAATAAAGTCTTTTCATGTTTCTGAATCTGAATTAATAAATCCCTTGACTTTGTCAGCGTGTTAAGTCTACCACGAAAAGGATTCGCAACTCCAATAAACTATGGGGGGCGCTGCAGCCACTGCCTAATGGCGGATGAAAAAGGTAAAACAAACAACATGCCGTAACTTATAATTTGCTTTGACGCTTAGTGAATGACAGCAATTTTTTATCGTGTTTGTGGAAAGCTTTCTTTTCTATTCTTCTGAAATTACATTACATCATAAACTGTCTGAAGCCTGTAATTTACCCCAAAGAAAACACGTGGAATGAAATGTTTTACCTTTTTCTTTAGTGTTGTTAATCACCGCAAGGTAGCGTATTCGAGCTCTGGAGTTGCGAATAACCTTTTTTTTCCTGTTTATTAAAACATCTATATACATAAATTGGCAACGATGAAATGTTCCGTCTCTTTTTCTACTTTGTTTGCCAACCGATTTTCTCCACTTTTTTAAATTATTTCTTTAGTGAACTTAAGTGTTATCCGTAAAAACATTAAATAAACCCTAATTAACAGAAATATAAGATAAATACGCGTTTTTACATTCTAAACGGTTCTTTAGATCCGAAGAATTGATTCTATTTTTTCAAATTAGATACGGTTGGAAAATCT
Organism: Uloborus diversus; assembly: GCF_026930045.1. NCBI lineage: Eukaryota > Metazoa > Arthropoda > Arachnida > Araneae > Uloboridae > Uloborus > Uloborus diversus. The sequence goes on from NC_072734.1 coordinate 17,496,748, forward strand.
GTAAAAAATACTTCAAACGAAGTTTTTCAGAGCGTCGAAGCTCGAATAGCTTAAATTGATTAGAGATATAGTTAAAAGCATTTTTTAGTTAACGATGCTCAGAATTTTAAAATTCGATTCTTTTCTATCATTTGCGCGAACTAAAATGAACGTGAAAAATTAATTTTTAATTTCCATTTGAAATCTCCTTGACATCTCTTGGTAGTTTAAAATGGCATCATACATCCGAAAAATCGGATTTTCCTTGGCATTTGACCTAAGCCGGTCCCACCTTCGTAGGACTATAACTAATGAAGAAATTAATTACAAACACATTTTTCGTCATAAATCTTCTTTATACACAAAAATTTTGTATTGTTTCAAATTTAGCATGTTGGAATAACCGAAAAAAAATTTTCACTACAAGATGTCTTCAACGTTCAATGCTCGAAGTGTTGAAATGAACTGGAAAAAAAGTTCAAAGCAATTTTAAGCGGGTGAAAATTTTTATTTCATCCTCTGCACGAGATAGTGCAAACAAAAGATTGAATTATATCTCTGGCAAGTTAAAAAAAAGTGCTTTTCGCCAAATTTCAAAAATTAATTATTTATCAATGGGGTCGTTTCCGAAATTTTAAAAGTTTTTTTTTTCTGAAAGAGCGTGCTTAAAAACATAGGATATGACCATTTTTCAAATAATTTTACAAAGTTTAAATTTTTGAAAAATATTTTAATCGGTGCCCAGATTTAATTTCTATTTTACGCTTCTGCGCATGACATCAAAAATGATAATATGCGTTTCACTGATGCCATTAGGGTAGAGCGCAATACTTAATGCGCTTCTTTACTCATATGAAGTGGCAACGATATGGTTGATAACAAGCGTAGAGCACAGTATTTAATTCGCTTCTGAATTATCATAACCTGGAAACGCGGTAGACAGCAAGCGTAAACATTCAGCTCGCCAGTGAAGTAACGCCAAAGTACATCACTTGTGATGTTATAAAGACCACGCCTTGTTTAAAAAATCCGACATTTTGAAAAAAATAGCTAAAAATTAAAACGTTTTGAAAATAAAAGATTTTCCTCGCTCCATGTTTTTTTTTTTTTTTTTGCTCATTCTATCAACTTAAGTGACTGAAAGTAGTACTTTTGACTGATGGAAACAACACCATTGTCGATGATAGATTTTTATTTTTTGTAGTTGTATATAAATTTAAATTATTAAATAGCAAAATTTCTGAAAGAACCTTGTTGGTTTTTTAATCATAGACTTGAGGATTTTCAGCGGATCAAATGGTTGTGTTATGACTTTATCATAGCCTGTAACATAAAAACAGTCTTCCTCTATAATGAACACAGAATCGAGTTTCTTATGACTTCAGTTCCGTCAACGAATGACTTCGGCCATCAAGAATAATCATTTAATTTTATCAGAAGCTTTCAATCTCTGAGTAACACGGACATGATAACCATAGACCATGTGTTAGGAGAGCCCAAACCTTATTTTTGGCATTTTTAAGATAATTGCTACATTTTGCTCCTCACATTGTCCATATCATGCTGGGCCAGAAAAGATATGGACGCCCACTTCCTCTCCGGTCTCCAACATTTGTGTTTCCCGAAAGTGAGGTATTCATCGAAAGAGTTTTGACTTTGGTGGGTATAGAAACATTTGGAAGTGTTATTTAAAGGTTTAAACAGAGGCTTTAAATGAATTGAGTTGAAAAATATTGTTAAATGAGCTGATGTGTGCCTCACATGACTTCCTTTTACTCCAATTTTAATGTCATTTTACCATTATTGGCAATTTTAATGTGATTCAATAGTTTACTTTCTAAGTATTACCAGCAGTGGTCAAATCGAAGCAAGATTTTTTTTTTTAAATCGCCAAATTATAACCCACTTGAGTATACATCGAAATTAACAATGATTTCCCCCCAAAACGGGGCAAAAGACTCCTTTAAAAACACCCAAATGCAACCAAAAAGGGAGGTGCACAACTAGACCCCACTAGAAGTCTACGTACCAAATTTCAACTTTTTAGGATATACCGTTCTTGAGTTATGCGAAATACATACGCACATACGCTTATCCGCACATACATACATACTTATATACGGACGTCACGAGAAAAGTCGTTGTAATTAATTCGGGGAATGTCAAAATGGATATTTCGGGTGTTTATACGTTCTTAGGTATTTATCCGCGTGTGATCGGGTTGAAAAAAAAACTCAACATTATTTCAAGGGGTGAGCAAAATGGAAACTAAGGCCGAATTTTGAGTGAAATTTTTTTCGCGAATACAATACTTCCTTTTTTGTAAAAGGAAGTAAAAATGAAATATCGTTGACTCTAACGAAAAAAAAAAAAACGTCACCATAGTAAATCATACAAAACCTGATAACTTTTAAATCACCTGATAACTTTAAATACCATATTGAGGTTACGTATCAACTTAGTAGAGACTTTGAACTATAAATATGAAGTAACGAAGTTATTACTAGCGAAACTTTGTTCCAACTGCTTTTGGCAGCGGCACCATATTCTTAAAATTAATGGGGATGTTCAAGTACAAAATGAAGGTTTGGACTTTTCTGTTACACTGAAAAAATTAAATCCCTTTGAAAATGTACTTTAAATATTTATCTACATAGAAAAACTTAATGATAACTATAAAATATTGGTAAATTAGTTACTTTTTTAAACACAAGGCAAAATGGTGCAAAACAAACTGTTCATGTAAAAAGCAATCTACGCTGAAAAATGTAACTGAAATGTAGGGACGCTCAACGCCCACACAAATTTATTGGAGAGTACTCAAGCACTGCAGTACCCTCAAAGTCGGCGCCTCTGATTCTTGGAGGACTAGATGACCACGAGATTAAGCGTGCACCAGTTTCAATTATCGTACACACAGGGTCTTTGATCGACCGGTATCGAATCTTTCTGCCACGAGCTCAGTTAGTTCCTGAGCGAGTCATGTCGAAGGATTTTACAAGAATCAAAACAATTTCTGTTTTGTAACTAGAAAGTTACTGTTCAATAATTGGATTATTGACCGTGGTGACCTGATCGGTAAAGCGTTGGAGTCGTACCTAGAGGGCCGCGGGTTCGATTCCAGCCATTCTAGCAGCTTTTGTTTTCTCTAATGGCGAGTGGTGCAGGTTAAAAACATCGTGGTCACAAAATTCTCTAAGATACTCTTCTAATTAATAGCTCTGTGGAGCTGGATCCCGTGGAAAAAAAAAAAAAAAACACAGTTATCTTCAGGACCCAGTTCAACCGATTAAACCACTCAGATTTAGTGGTAGGTACGGGTAGTCTGGAGTGTATTACTTCAATTAGAATATACAAATAAAGTTGGTCAGCATTTTATAAAATTAAAAATGCTTGTAAGCTAATTGTGAAAATAATAAAAAAAATTTTGAAAAAAAAAAATAGAACCGACTTCAAAATTGCTCTAAAAAGTGAAAAATAATTTTATTCTTTAAACACCATCGATAATGCTTTTAAACATAATTTTTGAAGTTGGCGCAAAAACGATAGATAAAATCATTCACAGTCATAACTCAACTACAACTATAAATTTAACCAGGCCCAGTTTCTTCACTATCACATAAATTATGCATTGATGACAACATATTTGAATAACGATATAAATGTTTCGTTCGTAACTTTGGATGCTTTTTTGAAAAAAATATGAACGAAGCATGGTTACACTAGATTTTACGTTTTGTTTTTGCGCCAACTTCAAAAATTATGTTTAAAAGCATTATCGATGGTGTTTAAAGAATAAAATTATTTTTCACTTTTTAGAGCAATTTTGAAGTCGGTTCTATTTTTTTTTTTCAAAATTTTTTTATTTCATTCTTTTTAGTGTAAATGTAGATATTTCAGTAAAAGTAAGAAGTTACCTAGTAAAAAGAAGAAGTTCGGCTCTATATCACTGTATTGCTTTAGAAAAGCCTTTATTCAAAATTATCATTACAATTACTATTAATGTTACTGTTATATGGCACCAAACTTTAATAACAATGTGTTTCATATTGTCGCGTAGATGAAGATAGCGAAGACAATGTGAAAGTCAAATGAAGCGAATAGTCTCAACTCGAGATCTTTATTCAGAACCACGAATGAATGTTACATCTCCTTATATACAACTTGAGAAAGTGCTGTAACTTTTCAGACTTGGAAAGATACAGAAATTAATAGAACATTCGAGAAAATACGGGAAACAGTAGAAACGAAATTTTAGTAAAATTCACTGTGTCCTAGTCGGGATTTGATCCCGGGTCGCTCGTGTGGGAGGCGAGAATTCTACTACTGAGCCACCGTTATCCACGGATGAAAAGTGCAAACTTCGCTACAATATCATTTTAATTGCATAAAATTTACTGTTTTTTGCCCATAACTTTTTTTCTACAGAACAAATATGGTCAAACAAAGTAATGGGACCTAAGTTGAGCCATCCCCTATCTATTAAAAAAAGAATCATTAAAATCGGTTCACTAGGTGAGACGCTATGAGTGGACAAACAAAAAAAAAAAAAAACATACATACGGTATGAACTGATAACCGCCTCCTTTTTGAAGCCGGTTAAAAATATTTATACAAAAGTGAAAAATTACAAAAGATATTTAACCGAGTTTTCGTTCCAGGTAGAGCAGCTATTTAAATAGGCCGACGCATCAGCTTAAGTTTAGCCATTTTGAATCGGATTTTTCATTGTTGCATGCTAGGATTACCACAGCAAAGTTGTTCGCAGCTCCAGAAGAGCTTGAATATGCTACCTTGCGGTAGTTAACAATACTAAGGAAAAAGGTAAAACATTGCATTCCACGTGTTTTCTTTGGGGTAAATTACAAGCTTCAGACAGTTTGTGGTGTAATGTAATTTCAGAGGAACAGAAAAGAAAGCTTCCCACAAACACGATTTAAAATTACTGTCATTCACTAAGCTTCAAAACAAGTTATAAGTAACAGTAAAGGCATGTGTTTGTTTTACCTTTTTCATCCGCCATTAGACAGTGGCTGCAGCGCCCCCTATAGTTTATTGGAGTTGCGAATGGGTTTTGCCAAAATGGCCAAAAATAATACTTTATTTATTTATAGTGCTCGCAGTGAGAAATCACCAAACGCGATAATTTGCCTGAAAAGACAACCACTCAAACTCGCGCTCCTATCTAAAAATGGCTGATGCTGATACGCCGACTCTTATATGTAGGGGCTTTAGTTCCAGGTATATAGTACGAAAACTTTTAGATTTTTGAGGCTATTTGAGTACGATTTGCGCCCCGAGATATTGATTTGCTTGAGCTTCATATGGTGAAAATTTGATTCCCCTACTCTTTTTAAAACTCACTGAAGAAATCCCTCCACGATGAATCAACCACCAGTGCCTGATTACTGAATAGGTCAACTAGGCCCTGACCTAAGTCGCTTTTAGAGGATCCCTAAATGGCTGAAATTGGTTTAGCCAATGACTAAAAACGTAAGGTTTGACTTCATGGGTTTCAGAAAAAAATTCTTTTTATATCCCCCCCCCCCCCGTCCCGTCCCGATACCCTAATAATATTTTGGAAACCAACCTTGCAGATTGTGTGAATTCTTTCATGCAACCTCTTATTGAAAAATAAATAACACAAACTCAGTTCAACAACCGAGGGAAAATATACTTAGTGTGTCAGTGGAGCACATTGTCAGCATTTTGTTGCCATTCTTCAAATGCCAAATGTAACTCAGCATGTTCAGAAGCACAATACTACGCCTTGACGAGGTCAGGATCACTCTCTTGTCACTCTGGAGAAAAACAAGTGGATCAGGCCATTTTGTTGTCAGGACTTTCGCCGGCTTCCATTCACGGATCTGCCAAAACAGAAATAGAATTACGAGAACGAAATAATAACAGGTCGGACTTAGAGGGTGTGGCAAGCAATGTATTTTTTTTTTTTTTCATCTTTGAATTATAAATAGATCCAGCTAGCTGTTCTATCTTCAAAATGAGAAATTGTGACTGTCAGAGACAAATAGGTTGTTCGTTGCGCAGTTTATTTTTCCCATAAAATATTACTTAACCTGATGCCGTGAGAGAGTAAACAAGTGCTTTAACACTGTTGCGTCTTCAATAGTCTATCCGTACGTAGAAAGTAAAATATTTCACTTTTTCAATAATTTAGGAGTAATTTTACATTGCGATTTTGCCCCAAAAATTCAATAATTTTCAACTGTCGTCTAACTATCGATGAGCAAAAGAACTTAGGAATTCAGCCACAAAGAAACATGAAGAAAAGATTGAGAATAGCTTTATTCTTTTGGTTTAATGAACGCTCAAAGATCTTTGAAATTTGGAGTTTATCCTTCTGTTCTTATTTGCAATAAATAAAACGTATTTGCAAACTCTTTTTGAGCCAAAACTGCACCAAAACGTTTTCGTCGACAAGATTGTTATTTTTTGAACAATTGACAGTGCTTCTTTAGCACACCATTTAGTAAGTAGTAGAACCTCCATTAAGGGACACCTCCATTTAAGGGACACTTTTTCTGGTCCCAGTCCCTTTGAATGGGTACTTCCATGTATTTACCTCTAATTAAGGGACACTCTGTTTAAGAGACAGTCACAAAGCAAAAAAAAAAAACAAAGAAAAGATTAATGTATAAGCGCAAAAGAAATATTGAATTTACTGGAATTCAAGTTTAACTTTTCCTCTAAAAATTAATTGAGGGAAGTTTGACATAAACATATCGCTCGTTTGGAAGATGAGTGCCACAATACAAAACTTTAAATTTTCTCTTTTTTTTTTTCGCTTAAAGGCTTTCAAAGGACGTTATCTTTTTCTTTTTTTTTTTTTCGGAAAATAATGACAGATTTTTTTGTTTGAATATTAACCACTGGTGAGCACAGCAAACTTACTTTTCTTAAAGCGAATAGCTTGAAGAGTTCAACTTCAAACGTTCAAGGCCGACGGAGAGTGCACAGCAACTAATTAGCTTTATATATAAAACTTAAAATTTGAACATTAATTGTAGTTCGCATAGTATTGCATAACATAAAGCAAATACATGTAATGAACGACTTCAAAATTATTTCTGCAGGCTGCAAAACTTAGCCATTACAAATTTTTAAATTAAATTTCAATTAATAAAAAAATATAAACTTATAAATTTGAATAATTACGAATTTTATTTAGCATATGTGAATCATTTTCAGTATTTAATCTTAATTATTAATAGTTAACGTTTATTGTGATATTATACTACTAAGTATATGGCGTGCATCAATTCATCCACCTCCGAACAGAGGCGTAGGAAGTATATAAACGTAGGGGGAGCTGGGGCTCAAGATAGGGATGCAAGGGACAGAAGCAGTAGCGCCACCAGATTTTTTTTTTTTTTTGGCGGGGAAGGGGGGGGGGGGAGCACTTGAAAAAAATTTCTTATTTGAAATGATTGTCGATCCTTTCGTCTTCCTCTCCATTTCCCAGTAATGTTTTCAATCATATCTAATATATAAATTGAGGCAGTGAGAAATAAAGGGATGTAAGTGGATATCTTCAAGTTTTGAGTAAAATGCGTTTAAAGATAACGTCTCAGGTAAGAGTTCATTAATATTTTTTCTAAATCATGCTGTACAGCAGCACCAACCAGCGCTACTAGTATTATCTCTCACCCCAAGACAGAGGAAAGGTTTCTCTACTATTTGTACTGGTTATCTCCAAATTTTTAATTTTGCTACTTACATCCTCTTGCTTCTCACCGACTCAATAGTATATGGAGAGAATGAGGTGATAAAACTTCTGGTTTTTTTGGAAGGGGGTCGGTCAGTTCTCGAAGATGAGCACACATCAATAGGGGGTCCTGGAGCTTCAGTCCCGGAAAATTTCCGAAATCTTAGTTCTAAAAACGTAGTTTAGACGGTCTTTGGTAATGTTAAGGGGAGAAAATGTTCAAATGCCCTCCCTGGAAATTTTTCGGAATTTATGTCTTTAAAGCGCGAATTCGGACCATATTTATGACGTTAGGGAAAATGATATGACTCAAGGATTGTCCTCAATCGATTTACATCTCTTTCCCAATATTTCAAAATTGAAGTTCCAAAAACGCAATTGAAGACGGTCTTCAATGATGTCAGGTAAAGGGGGAAGTTCTAGGGCTCTCTGGAATTTTTTAGAAATTGAAGTCTTAGAGAGCGTTCCTCAATGAGGTTATTGTAAAAGATTCCTTCCCCTTAAAGTTTTAGAAATTGTAGTTTTAAAAACTGAATTTTCATCCTTCTTTTTTGATATCATAGAGGAGTTTCGGGTGTCGCTCTCCGAAAATTATTCGAGATAGATCATATTTGTTAATGTTAGAGGTAGAGACGCACCGAGTACTCGGTAACTACTCGGCCAATTTGCCGAGCACTCGGTACTCGGCCCAATTTTGATCAGATACTCGGCCAGTACCGAGTAGTTGCAAAAAATTGAATATTGTCCAAGACAGATATTAAAATTTATAAAAAAGCGCAAGCATATATAATTTTCTGCAATCATTTACAAGTCAAATTTAAATTTTGAGAATAATGAAGTCTGTAATGCTTCAATGGAATTAGTCTTTATTTTAATGTTCCCAAAGTTAATAAAACTTATTTATTAAAAATTGTGCAGAAAAGTAATAGTAGAAAGTATGGAATTTTTATATTAAAAATGGATTTTTGCTACAAACAAAAATTAGTTATAAGAAATATAAAAATACCTTTGCTTAAAAAATAAATGGAAATAAAACAATGTTAAAAGCACAGTGCAGACACGTGTTTTGGCATTACAAGGAATTCCTTTTTCAATGCACAAAGTGTGAGCTCGTGGATTTAAAGGCATCCGCCAAAAGTCGGATTCTTCTGTCGAATGTCTTTACATTCTTTAGCTCACATTTTATGCGCTGAAAAAGACGTTCCTTGTAATGCAGAAATACGTGTCTGCAGTGTTCCTGCACATTTGTTTTATTTGTTTTTAAAAATTATTTATGTTTGGCGGACTAGAACTATAATAGATTGGTATACTTTGTTTTAATTCCAACTTGATTAATTATACCTTTTATTTATTTATTTTTAATTTTAAAAATAATTTTTTTGTAAAATTTTTGACAAAAACAAAATTTTTCAAATAATGCGTAATTAAATTTCAGCAGGAATTTAATTTTAAGAACTGTTATATGGACAAGGTCTATACAACTATTCCAATAAGTTCAAAATTCATTACATGTGTGTCCGTGGTTCTTCTTAAAACATAATTGGTACTTGGTAACTTGGCCGAGTAGTGAAAGGCCAAGTACTTGGTAACTCGGTACTCGGCCGAGTAATGAAAGGCCGAGTACTCGCTACTCGGCCAAAGTGCTACTCGGTACGTGTCTAGTTAGAGGCATAGCAATGTTTTGAAATTGAACGGAATATTATATAATCTATCTTATTGTGGAGGGCAAGGTGTTCAGTCATGGGCTCTCTTCCGCGAATTTTCAGGATATTGATCTCCAAAAACGAACATTGCAACGCTTTTTAATAATTTAGGAGGTAGGGGATCGTATCTTTTGATCAAAACGTGGAATTTAACACCCGAAACATACGATCATAATCCCTCGAAAATTAGTTTAGAACTATTTTTTGTTCAATAACTACATTGCTAAACTTTTGAGAACTCGCTAAAGAATTTTCTTTGATCGGGGCTGAACTTTTTATGAAGAAATGAAAAAAAATAAAAAAGAGAAAGAAACGATGGATAAAAATGCTAAATAAATTTGTTTGTAAATTGAACTTTTTTTCTTTTCTTCCTCTGCATTGTTTTTTTTTTTTTTTTCCTTTCTTTCCTTTTCTTTCTTTCTTTTTTTTTTTTTTTTTTGATGATTACTATAAACAAAAATATTATATGACCACTCAGTATTTTAATTTAACTTTCGTTTCATATTTTGCAAGTTTGTTTTAATCAACGAATTTAAAAGGATTCGCCGGAGATTCTTTAGATAGCGTCCGGAAGGTCAGATGTTGTTTACCTTAGAAACCTTCTTTTTGATACGTGTCTGGAGCACCTTCATATTTAAATACAAAACTGGCTCACGATTATCTCTTTTTAGTGGAAGTGTGAGATACAAATGGCATGAACATTAAACTGAGCTACAGTGTAATGTGTAATACACTTGCGAAAGACAAGCTCAAAGTGGAGAGGGCGGAAAACACCCATATGTAGATAACTTGTCTTCAATACTTTTCTTTTTCTTCCGGGAATCGAGAGGTTTGAAAAGAGGGAAACACAAATGTACTGACCACTTCATCTCTCCCCTTTCTTTGTTGGTTATTATGTGGAAATTCCTAAAAAAGGTAGATCTCATTTTTGAAATCAGGTTTGAGATAGACAATGTACTGCAAAGAGCTATACGGTTAGAATTTTTCCGGGGGAGCTGAGCCGGTCTGAAATATTATAGAGGGAGCTCAAGCTCCCCCAGCTCCCCCGCTTCCGACGCCTATGCCTCCGAATAAGGGACACCTCTATTTAAGGGACAAAATGTCTGGTCCCCTTAGTGTCTCTCATTGAGAGGTTCCACTGTAATTGATTTTAAATGAAATCTCCACCTATGTAACAGACATTAAATGAAATTTTATATTAATTCTCTGAAAAATATTATTCCCTATTGCTTAAACAATATGATTCAACATTGTTCTTGCAAACAAATGCAGCGTTCTCTTTTGGTACTGTGTTCATTACTTAATTTTTGTGCTATATAATATGCAAATATTTTGCCCAAATAAATATGTATCTAAAATGTTCAAGCAATATAAACTTCACTGCGAATGTGTATAGAGTCGACCGACCAACAGTGCTGCAGGTTGAGGGAAACGCCTACCACCGAAATATTCGGTTTGCTGTTGGGCAATTCCATTTTAATAGATTTATCATTAGATACACAAAACACCCTACAAAAAAGCCCAAGTATGTTATATTTTTGTTTCATTGCATGAAAATTATGAAGACATAGACTCGACTCCATGATCCCTGACCCCCAAGAACCAAAGCAGGCCCCACGTCAGTTTGGTCGCCAGACCACCTCCCCCCATGATATTTATGAAATTCATACTGCTCCAAACAAAGGTCCCGGTCCTCTCCTCTAATACTAATTTCAGACTGGGCTAACATGGTCTCTCGTTGGTCATGACTCTACTTCTATAAAATGCAATTAAATTTTGGTGGCTTCCAGGCAGGGCTCCGGAGTCGGAGCAAAAATTTCAGAGCCTTCAACTCTGAGTCTTTTACCCCAAAATTAGCCCGATGTTGACTCCGCAAGCATTGGCAGAAGTGCGGGCTTTGAGGGAAAATGACCGACTCTGATTCTTGGAATTTTAAATCTTTCGAATTTTGAATAACACCTCCGACTCCGACTCCTTCACCCCAAAATCCCCCAAAAACTCCGACTCTGTAGCCTTGCTTCGAGGAATATTTGTAAGATAATATTTTTTGGCTCAGTTTCGGAAGCATTTTTTTGAGTTGCGTCCGTTTTTGTTCTAAAACAGATAACTCAGTTCATGGAAATTTTCAAATTTTAATTGACTCAATCAGTCCGAAAGCCAGTCATATCCTTTGTTAAAACCCAGAGACTGTTTTTCGAACTCATCGATTCAATTACATTATTTAGAACTAGTGATACCCGCACGGCTTCGCCCGCAATAGAAAAATCAAAAGGTCTTTTGGTTCGCCTGTATATTTACAAATAATGTATGGTGAATTTTCTCGCCAATTGGCTTGTACCGACGTTACGGTTCCACGCTATGATAATTTCGTATCTCGCCAATTGGCTTGTGCCCATGTTACGGTTCCACGTTATGATTTCGTAATTTATGATAGTTTTTTTCTTAAAATTGGAATAAAAAAACAACCACATCGAATTTTCGAAAAATCGCTTCGAGGTGCACACCCCCATGCTACATACTAACTTTGTGCCAAATTTCATGAAAATCGGCCGAACGGTTTAGGCGCTATGCGCGTCACAGACATCCTACAGATATCCTACAGACATCCTACAGACATCCTCCGGACAGAGAGACTTTCTGCTTTATTATTAGTAAAGATTATGTTAGGACTAGATTAAGACATGGGCGTATGGGGCACGGATCCAGGGAACCAACATTAAGACGGCACCAAATCTGTAGCTAAAGGGTTTTTTTTTTTTTTTTTTTTTTTTTTTTTTTGATGGTGTAATTTCAAATCACACCATGGAAAATGCCCATATTAAAATCTAGAAAAAAGATTCAACTTTAATTATGACTTCTTTGACAAACCCCAAAACCACTGTGTGTGTGTGTGTGTGTGTGTGTGTGTGTGTGGAGGGGGGCGGGTAGGCATCTAAATATATAAGCACGTTAGGCGTAAAGTATCATTTCTGTAATTGGTTGTTTTACTAGTCTATGAGGGCTGACATTTTTTTCTCATAGAAGTAAAACAATAACTTTTACCTTTAGGGCAAATATTTAAGTTTGATAATTTTTTCATTTATTGATTCAAATCATAAGAAAAAAGTTTGAGACTTTTATAGGCGGTATTTTTATTTAAATGATGAAGTTTTTAATGTTATTTGTGAGAAACAAAAAGAGAATTTATCAACACAGCAAGTGTTGGGGAAAATTGATGGTATCATAGCTAATTCGAAAGCTATAGCTGATGACTCAATCCAGGATTTGCTTTAACAAGTTAAATATACATTTGACATGAAAAAGTAGTTTCTGTAAAACTGTAAGCAAACACAAATTTTGAATCATTTTTTCCTAAAAAGGAGAAATCATAGAAATAAACATTTTCTTTTCTTTATTTTCTTAAAAAATCTCTTTGAAATGTTGAATGGTATCAATGGTAGTAAAGTTCGAGCTCAATAATGAAAATCCTTAAGAGCATTCACACCCTCTGAGCGGCCACATTTTCACGGAACGGAGGGTGGTCGCTCGGAGAGGTTTTACTGTGTTAAAAGAATTGAGTATAATATGAAAATTCAACACAAGAAACAGAAATATGGATACATATGAATATACACTATAAACTCATTTAATTTTCAGCCTTATAAAATATATGAATGTGTTTCTTTACTTTAACTCTGAGGTGCGATTTGTATGCAACAGTTGACGCTTCAAAGATTTTTTTTTTAAATTTTTTTACTTTGTGAAAATATTTTTGGATTCGGAGCTCATACAAGAGGAGCAGATGTTTTGGTTTTACAACGAAAAAAAAAGTTGAAAAAAAAGGAAAAAATTATCGTTTTAATTATGTTTTATATATTTTGGGGGGGACCCGTCCCCTCCCCCTTAAAAACTCTTTCCTTGCAACAAATGTTTATGTTTCTAAATGTTTCCTCTCTCTAGCCCTTCAGTAAAGTGTTAAAGGGTAATTTAATGCACTGTTCCCCTTCAAATAAAAATGATGGCAGTGAAATTATTGAAAACTGGGAAAAAAAATAGGGGGAGGGGAGAGACTATATTTTTAAAAAGTGGCGGTTGATGGGGGAAAACAAAGTCCCTATTTGGATGCAAGAGGTCATTAAAAAAAACAGCAAGTATCAGAAGCATTTTTTATTCATCTCAATGTAATTAATTGCTCATAATGGAAACTTTAAAAAAGCCTTATTTTTGAGTGCTATGTGGGGGACCTAAATATTGCAAAATAGCGAAGGTTTTTTTTTTTTTTCCTAAACATATTCAACTTCATCGTTTAGATCAGTCAATTTGAAATGTTTTAAAAATGTCGTTAATTTTAAAAAATATAGAAAAATTGATTTTTTCAGAAAATTATAAACTTTAGGCTTTGTGCAGCACACGTAAATATTAGTTGATTTGAATTTGAAACAACTGTGTTACATATGGGTCTGTAGGAACAACTTTTTATGACTTTGCCAGTTTGAATTTCTAAAAAACGTTTATTCCGATACACACTAAAGTGCAGAAACTGTTCACACATTTCTTAGACGATGTATATATATATTTTTCTTGCAAGGGACGGGGAAGGGACAAAAATTCATAGAACCGAACCTGTGCCTCCAGCTTACTGATGTTCCTGACTGATGATGGCTAATATTTGTAAAACTGCAGTCTCTGGAGCCAGAACAGAACAGAGCTGTTTGGTACCTGCTTGCAGCAGCTGATTTAAGGGGGGCCAGGGGTCCGTGCCCCCTAATTATGAATTAATTTAACTATATAATTAATTATTTTTAAATTGACTTCTCTATAGCATATTTTATTATAGCTATTTTAAAAGAACACAAAACACACACAGGATATTTTGAACAAATGCATTTTTGAAATACACCGTCAGCTCAGTCAATTCCAGCCGAGAACTGCAGTTTCGTGCTTATTAGCACTCATCAATCCGGCATAGAACTGATTGAGCTGGAGGTGGAAAACCTCTTAAGAAAGCCAAGAGAGCCAAACAAACTGGTTTCCTTCACTAATTTTCCACCTCCAGCTCAGTCAGTCCTATGCCGGGCTGATGAGTGCTAATAAGCACGAAACTGCAGTCCTCGGCTGGAATTGACTGAGCTGGCGGTGTATTTCATGTATTTCTGCCTTAGCCCTCGCTATTGGGCGGTAACTTACTGAAATGCATTTTTGTTTGCTAAAGAAGTAATACTGGAGTCAGAGCGGCGGAATACATTTTACTCGCTGGTTTCAAATTCAAGGGGAACGTAATATCGCAATTCGTCCATCAATTCTTCTTTGATAAAACCAATAACTAACTTTTTTTTCAATGTGTAGGCGTGCCTAAAGGAGTCATTTTGATCCAAGAAGCTATTTGCGAAACAAGATTTCTTTTTCAGATTATAAAAAATGTAAAACGAAAGAAATCATATGGTAGTTTCTTGGCAAAACCATGTTACTAATCCAATTGCCATGTAGTATCAAAATGTTACCTCAACTGTACCTTTAAAAATAAATCGGCTTTAAAAATAAATCGGCAACTGCTTTGAAATTCACACAGAAATAGTTTCTGAATTCTTCAATAAAACATATATGCTGTGAAGCTATGATTTTCTGAATCATATAATATTTTACAGTTAAAATATAAATTAATTTATAAAAACTCAATTGAGGTGTGGGTTCATTTAATAACCTTGCCCTCGTATTATAATCATTATGACGACAATGCTTCTAATTAAAACTGCTCATTGTACAGTATCTCGGTAATATTACAAGGTTCTCACGGGCCCTCAAAAGTAATATAGCACCTATTTTCAAGTTTGTTTGTAGGGGGCTCCCCTAATATCGATATTTAGTAGACAAAAACCCTAAACATTAACAGAAGGTTGTATTTTTTAGGATTTGAAGAACCCTTCGACTTTTAATAAACGGGCAAAGACATTTGCTAAAAAGCTACAACCTAATAAACTGATACTTTGGAACATATTAGAATTGACAAAGAATTTTCTATTTATATATATATGCTTATTTATTAACAAATGCATATGAATTGGCTATAAGAACATCCCGCTCATAAGCTCACTTTCGCAAAGTCGCGAAGAGTAACCGTATAACGCGGTCCGACTGTATACCTATACGCATATATGTGTCTACTTATGTTTATAAGCGAAACCCTTTCTACCATGAAAAATTTCTTGTTGCACCATTGGCATGAAGTGGTCCTATATCGGTAAAACTCTGCCGGAAAAAGCCACATGAAGGCCCTTTTAAACTGCTGGAAGAGTGGCAACGCTGTATCATATTGAATTCAGTATTTAATTGGCTTGAAACATTAAAGATATTTTATATCCACTTTCAAAGTATATTTGTGCACACTATTTATGTACTTAAAAGTAGATTCGTTGGCCTGAAAGGATCCTAAAAAAGCCTACATTTAAAAATAAAAGTCATGAAAACATTGTATGGGAGGAGAGGGGTTGCTATTCAATTTCAATGGCCCCTTCCAAAGGGTTTTCTGTATCCGCCCCTACCTGCTTGTAAAGTGTTCCAATATTTTGAATAATGCCGTTACTTAAATATTGTTTCAAACGAGCTGATGTGTTTTTCACATGAATTCCTTTTACTCCAATTTAATGTCATTTTCTCATTATTGGTACTTTTAATATGATTCAATAGTATACTCTCTAAATATCACCAACAGTGGCCAAATTGAAACCAGATTTTAAAAAAAAAATTCAAAAAAATCGCCAAATTTGTCGCCAAGTTGGTGACAAAACTTGACGGCTAAAAGACTGGCAATATATCGCCAAGTGTGGGGCAAATTATAATACCACTTAAGTTTACATCGAAATTAACAATGATTTCACTCCAAAAAGGGGCAAAAGACCCCCTTTGGAGCATCCGAATGCGACCAAAAAGAAAGGTGCACAACTAGACCCCACTAGGAGTCTACGTACCAAATTTCAACTTTCTAGGACATTCCGTTCTTGAGTTATGCGACATACATACACACATATGCACATACGCACATACATACGTACATACAGACGTCTCGAGAAAAGTCATTGTAATTAACTCGGGGATCGTCAAAATGGATATTTCGAGTGTCTGTACGTTCCTAGGCACATATCCACGTGTGGTCGGGTTGAAAAAAAAAAAAAAAACTCAACATTCATTCAGGGGTGAACAAAATGAAAATTAAGGCCGATTTTTTGGTGAAATTTTTTTTGCGAATACAATACTTCCTTTTTTTTGAAAAAAAGCAGTAAAAAGGAGTAGTTTTTGTTTAGATGCGTTGAAAGTTTTCTGTCGAGTTGCCTGCCTGAAATAGGCAGATGTATACAGTTTTTTTTTTCTTTCTTTCTTTCTTTTTTTTTCTTTTTCGCATTCAATACTTAAGTGTGATAAGTTCATATCCGAAAATTTAGTTGTTCCGCTGTAGGTTGGTGGGATAAGAAACTTTTGCGCATGCGATCTTATGATTTTTTAAAATTACAGGAATTGAAACAGAACGGAACGGTTGAGTTTTAAAGAAAACGGGTTTTTTCTTTCTTTCTTTCTTTTTTTTTTTTTACAAGGGGGGGGGGCGTTCTAAGCTCCTCGACGTCTACAGGATATCACCAAAACCGGGCTATTCGGATAAATTTTCTAAAAATACAGGCTATTTAAATAAATATTTTTACTACAACTCGCCAGAAGTTCTTCCGTATTTCTTGTGAACTTTCACAAATTATACTGTTTCTTTTCAAGAACACAGCCAAAAATAAAAAAGAAAGAAAAGAAAAGAAAACCACAGGGAAAGAAAACCAATGTTCATAACAAGTTAACAAGAAGATATTGTTTATATAATTTAAAAGTGGATAAACAAATTTCATACAACTTCGCGTTCTTACTTCTTAAATTTAAAAAAAAAAATTAATTTGAATTTTGACATCTTGAATTCAAATTATGTTTTTCGCAATCACGAGTGTGTGTATGTATAGGCGTGTGTGTTTGTGTGTACGGGTTATGTGTATGTGTGTGTATGAATGTGTGTGGGGGGGATGTGCATGTGTGTGTAGGCATACATGTTTGTGTCTGTGTGCATGCATGAATGTGTGGGTAGTTGTGTATGTGTGTGTATGTGTGGGTGTCTGTATGTATGCGTGTGTGTAAGTGTTTGTATGTGTGTATGTGTGTGTATGTGTATGTGTGTGTGTATGTGCGCGTGTGTGTGTGTAGTTGTGTATGTATGCGCGTGTGTGTAGGACATGGATGCAACCTGGAGACGGCTTTCGCTATAGGAGCAGCATCGTGAGGAGCCAGCCGGTCCACGGTGATGGTGCGGAGGGTGGCGGTGGGAAAAATCAGCGTAACGCCAAAAACAGTCAAATGAGAACAATAAGCAATCGTGATTGCTCAAAAAAAAAATGCTCTTCTGTTATTCTACTTTCTTAACTGTTGACCAGTTGAAATGTTGCTGAGCCTTGCTCAAATATAACGCTGGACAATCAATCAAGCTTTCCACAAATCATGTGTTGTGTACATCCGCCACCCGAACTTTGAAAAACTCGTGTGGGGGAGATTTCAGTAGATAAACAAATAAATTTAAAAATTGTGTTGAGAAAAAAGGAATAAAAAATATCAAATATGGTTCGCTGAGAAATCCTTAAGCTTTGCCTAAAGTTTGTAACGCATAAAAAAGGCATTATTGTGTTATACTTTGATACATTGGGTATGAAAAGGTATAGTTGTTATTGACAAGTATAGTGTTTTTTCTGTCATTAGTATGTTGAGAACACTTCCCTTTTGACTTTTTTTTGTGTCAAATGTGGTTTATTTGTTCATATCTATGAAAAGCGAAGAAACTTGCGTTATGCAGAGATAATTTTAAAAATCATATTTCACGCAATGAAAATCAAAAATTTATTCAAGGGTATTTTTACTTTACTTTTCTAGAAAAAACTTGAACATCGTTAGGTGGAAAAGGAGCGGTGAGTGACTGGAATTTTTGAAATGCATTACTCTTGAATGTTTTAATTTTTAAATACAAAATATTAAAACATTCCAAATGTTAAAAATAAAAACAAAACGCATCTCATCCCCTGTCATTTTCTGTTTTATCCAGAGAAAGTTTTTTTGAGTGACTGCAACCTCCAGCTCAGTTACTTCCTATTCTGGGCTGGTGAGTGCTTTAAAGCACGAAACTGCAGTTTTTGGATGGAATAACTGAGCTGTTGGTGTATTTTTTGTAATAATGAAGTATACGTTCATTCAGACTGATCAAAGAGTAAAAGAAAATTCAACTCGTGACATTAGCAAAACCAGGAAAAACGTCACAAGTACTGCACAATAGGAGAGTCTTTACTATTTTTAAGTCTGAATCCAAAATCCATAAAATTCCAAAGTGCTGAAAGGTTGCGGTCGCGAGCATTCCGGATTTGGTGTCCTATACTGTATAGTGTTTTTATTTATTCATATGAAGTAATTCCAATTGCATATGGCAGTCGTCACTTACAACCACACTCATTTCTAGGTCTTGAACAGATATAGTAATCTTCCCTAGTTAAAGATCTTGAGTGGGCTACTGACTAGTGTTAGATTTTTAGGGCGGTTACTTACTGAAAATACCATGCCTTGCCTTCAGTTTTCGAGTTGAACCGAACCATTACTTCGGTCACTTATCTGGTCAGAGTGCTAATTCTATACAGGGGTCTGGCTAGAGGATATTTGGGTCCGTTAACGGACCCTTCACAAAGATCCAATCAACCAAAACGGACTTTTCACAAAATCCCGATCAACCAAAACAAACCCTTCACAAAATTCTGATAAACAAGAACGGATCTTTCACAAATTGTTTATTGAAAGAGCAAATCTGAAAGCAAAATAACGCACATTTAACCAATAGTTTTTGGAATCTTTTTTAAAGTCAAATTAGAGGGATCAGCTTATACAAAAGCTGCTAATTTTGCAAAGAAAAAAAAATCTGCACTCTTGTGATGATCCTGCAAGCGATGAATATTTGCTACTGCCAAATAAATGTAATGCTTGTTGTTTGTTTCTTGGAAAGAAATTAACAGCTGAAAATAGGTTTGGTTTTAAATAATTTTGTTTGTTTTATCACAGCTAATTTTTATCACAGCAGCTGTATTGTTGTAAACTTTCCTGAAAAGGCGTTGGTAAGCACTTTTCTCCCCACTCATTATTTAATAAATAATAATAATAAATAATAATATCATATATCAACGAAATGAACTTAGAACTGCAAAGGAATAGTAAGGGAGGGGAAAATATATGATCGCTTCAGAGAGGGTTACCAACTTGAAAATTATCACCATTTAGTGTCTAGCATTAAACTTTTATAATGTCTTGACTAGAAAATATTATCATCATTTTACCAGCTTGCCAATATTTGCATTTTTATGGTGCTGTGCAATGTTTAACTGTTATTTTGGGAGAAAATTATATGGGTTTGATTTTTTGATGCTAACAAGGATAATTAACTTTAAATAAACTTTTTTAACTTGCCGTTTTTTTTTCTTTAGATGTCTACATTTTGAAAAAATGCTATCTTTTAACATCCGACATAAGAATCATATTTTGTTCTGTTTTCAAGCTAACTTCGCTTTATTAGGATGCAAATAAATGAAAAGTTTTGTTATTTTTGTTAGAACTCTCATTTCTAGTTTTTAAAGCAAAACTCTATTTTCTTTTATGAGTCAAAAATTAAAATGCTGAATCAATGGTTTTAATTTTTTTTTTTTTTTTTTGCTTCAACTGTGTTCAGAAATATTAATGATATGTTAATCATAGGACTCTAAAATGCAATTTAAAAATAATTTTATCAAAAATTTTTCTTTTACAAGCTGTTTTTATACTTTTGATGCCTTCACTTAAAGGGAAGTTGCAACCTATTAAATGTTCATATTTTGGCTATTGGATATTGTGTATTGACCCTCAAAACTAAAAAATTCACCATCGCCGAATTTTAAAACACTGTGGTTGATTTTAAAAGAATTTTTAAAAATCCACGCGCAAAAGTGCGCTCTTCTGAAACGTCACGAGCTTGCATCACAGGGCGCGAATGGGCAGCCTTCCGCCGAAGATCCCTTGTCTTCGCTAGGGACATTTTGAGCGTGCTGATATTTTTATTTTTTAGAAATTCAATAATCCTTTTTGACTATGGAGACGCGGAACACACTATGGAGACCGGATTCGTTAAAGCACAATCTAAATAATCTTCCTCATGTAACATCAATGATGTCGAATGGGGATTGTCGAAGATGAAGAACAAGTAAAACAGCTGCAAGAGGATTTAGATCATATTACTAAGTGGGCAGATAAATAGGGTATGGCAGTTAATGTAGGGAAATGTCAAGTGCTACACTTAGGTCATAGAAATAAACGTATGAGATATCGTTTACAGGGTTCAGTCATAAATCAGGCAGAAAATGTTATGGATCTGGGTATCTTTATTAATCAGGGCTTCAAGTTTAGTCAACAGTGCAGTATTGCTAGTAACAAAGCCAACAAAATGCTTGGGTTTATCAATAGATCTATTTCAAACAAATCTAAGAAAGTTCTTCTGCCTTTATATAGGAGTTTAGTAAGACCTCATTTGGAGTATGCTGTTCAGTTTTGGTCGCCTTATCTGAAGAAAGATATTTTTGTATTGGAAAGGGTTCAAAGAAGGGTAACTAAATTAGCAAGGGGACTCTCAGATTTAGATTATGATACCAGACTTAATAGGCTTAACATGTATAGCCTGGAGCAAAGGAGAGTCAGAGGGGACATGATTCAGTTATTTAAATTTATCAAAATGAAAGATGTAAATGGATTAAATTTTTGCGGGGAAAGCAGGACAAGGGGTCATTGTTTTAAGCTATTTAAATCTCAGGTTAACTTGGAAATCAGGAAAAACTACTACTTTAGCAGGGTCGTGGGCACTTGGAATAGCTTACCGGAAGAGGCAGTAATGAGCAAGGGAGTGAATAGCTTTAAGAGGGCCATTGATCTTCATTGGGGACTAATTAATTGATTGGGACCAGCCTAGCTGGGCCCAGAGCCTGTTGCTGGTCGTCACATTTGTATTTGTATGATATTCGAATATTTCCGAGAGGATGGTAGGTTTAATGTTCCAGAAACGCGAGGGAGGTAAGCCTTTTACGTTTCATCTTCGAAGTCGAATGCGTGACCTTCGGCTTCTCCCCTATCGGAAGAGCGCATGACATCACTTCCTATGCCATTTGACGTCATAAGCGCTTGAACTTTAAAAAATAATTTAAAAAAAAACTACTTATTGTATCGCAAATTTTTTTTCCACCTATGATGTTCATACATGTTACTCTATCATATAAAAATAAAATTGAAAAATCGAAAACTTCCCTATTGCTATCTCTTTGCATCCGCTATGGGAAGCCGATTTTTTTAATTTTTGATGTTTAGTACACTTTGTTAAGAGATAAACAAATAAAATCTCTTTTTATTTTTGTTAAAATCATGGAATTTTCAAGTTTTAAAAAAAATTCTGTGCTTTTTAAGAGTGTCTTGGGTCAAAAAGTTATATGCCGATCCCTTGTCTGATTTTTTTTTTTTGGTTACAATTATTTTAAATATTCTACAGAAATATTTCTAGTATAATTTTAACATAATCTAGAATGGTAAATAAATATTTCTACTTGAGAGAGAGATGCCCCCCCCCCCCCCTGCCAAACACTAGAAAAACACTCCAGAATGATATTCTCAACATAGAAGAGGAAAACACATAACTTTAAGTTTAAATGATGCAGTTTCTGCTCTCTCTTAAGTTCTAAAATTTCGTTTAAACCAAAAAAAAAAAACTTTTTTTTTGCAAAATTATTTGATTTTTCACAAAAAACGGACCCTGTGAAAAATCCTGGACAGACACCTGCTATATTAGCTACCAGTTTGTTTGGCACTCTTGGCTTCCTTAAGAGGTTTTCCACCTCCAGCTCGGTCACTTCCTATGCTGGGCTGATGAGTACTAATAAGCATAAAACTGCAGTCCTTGGCTGGAATGACTGAGCTGGCAGTGTATTTCATGTATACGTTATTAGAATTAAGAATTTAAATTTATTTGTCATGATGCCTAAAATAAGTTTTTTAGGCATCAAGATAAAATATCTTGTTGCCCTTTTCGACAACTCATACATGCATGAGGTTATAAAAAATAAATAAATATAGTTTACTGAACAGAAATAATGCAATCATGCATTTTTTTAAGAAAATGAATAAAGGTTTCTTTTTATTCTTTTAGGTTAATTGCAGATTGCAATCATTTTAAATTCAGAGAAAAAGTTTGATAAGGTGTAAAATTTAGGCATTAAATTTGATGCCTTGCAGTGTTAGAAATAAAAATTTGAATTCAGGTCTTATGATGATAGCTAAGATAAGTTTCGAAGGGTTAAAATAAACAATTTAGGTGTCATTTTTAGTGAGTCAAATATATACTATACATAAATATATTTAACAATTAGAGGTGCTACTTACTGCCGGGTACCAAATTTTTAAAAAAGATCTGTAAAATATGAAAGAAAAAAATTCAAAGACAAAAGTGATTGCATTTAAAAATTGCTTTTTCAAATTTATTCTTCACAGCAATAATGGGTTTCAAATATTAGTCACGAAAGAAAAGCTTCGATGCGATACGAAAGTCAAATTTGGCACCTGGGTTTCTCAAGGCATCAAATGAAAAAATTTTGTCTCAAAATGTTGCTGACAACTTCTTCCTTCTAACACTTTTCACATCGAAAAAAAATTAAAGACCTGAAAACTTCAAAGTTTGAAACAACAGCCTCCTACCATCACTGCAACATCATAATAAAGAAAACCATGGATATAGTGTGGATTATAGAATAAAAACAAATGAAAATATTGAAGGCTGGTTTTCAGATATTCACACATTTACCATTTTACTTATTCTTTTGCTAAACTGTTCGATTGGCTTCAGAAGTTTTTAAACTAAAAAATTTACTTTATAGTGTGCAGTATTTCTGTGTCTCATTTGGAAAAGAGTATTACTGTTTTTTATAGTTTTTGTTTCATTTGCAGTATACTAATTACGCTTTACTTTTAGATACTGATGAATTTTGAACCGACTGTGATGTCCATGGCATTAATTTCGCCAGGAATTAAAAATTGCCTAGTTTTCTATTTATAATGATGTGAAAGAAGATCAGAAAGGTATTATTTTTCCATAATATGTCTTCATAAGAAATGAATGTGAATGAATATATAATGTAATGAATGGTTTCAAAGGATTGAAAATGTTGTGCTTAAAAGTAAAAATCTAAACAGCAATGTTAAAAAAAATGTTTGGGTTTCCTTGTAACCCTTTTTTGTGCAGGCAAGGGGGAGAGAAGGGACACTTGTTGGCCCAAGCCTTAATGAGGCCTGAGAGTTTTAAAATGAGGATGAAATATATGTTGGGAGGGGGAGGGGGTTAAATAATATGGTGGGGGCCCATAAAAGTCATTTGTGACTCACCCCAAAATTTCTGTGCATACCCCTGTGTGCAGGTCTGCTTTTTTTTTTTTTTTTGAAATTTCCTTTTTTAATGCTTTTGTTTATATTTTTTAATAACCTTAACTCCATAAAAATGTTGTCCATCCATTCTTATGTTTATATTAACAACAATTTCAGTTTGCAGTTGTAATGAATAAAACCATTTAGCAACTGTTCTTTAGAAACAAAAATTCAGTTAGTCAATGTTACTCTATATTTAATTTATGTATCCATATAAAAACAATTGAATAATTTCAAATATTTTGTCATAGTTAAAACTACAATTTTCAAGCCTATTATTGAGTATCCTTTGTCAGGGTGCAACAAATGATAGTTCAGTGAATCTTTATCAATATTTCTATAATTTTCAGAATAGATTAATATAAACTTCTCTTTTTCCGAAAAAACTGCTTATCTTGGTATTAAATACATGAAATACAATGTTTCTTGACTTATTTTCATTTTATCTATTTTGTTATTGATTGATCTATAAGTCCAAGAATAATGTAAAATTCAAATATTTTTTTCCCTCTTTTCAGATTATGATTACATGGAGTTGATGTATTGAAGTGCAAGTGTTTGAAAATAAACTGTCCTGAAAGAAATAGTTTTGAAAATGTGCGCAATGAAAGTAGATGTAGCATGGTCTCCTAGTGAAGCAAATAGGTATGACTTTGTTCTGCCAAAGGTGGATCAAAAGTATTTCTAACTTTTCAAACTGTTTAACTTGTCAGAAACTTGGTTAACTTAGTCTGGTCTCTTTTTAGTCCCCCCCCCTAATAGATGGTTTTCAAATCATTTGGTTTAGGATTTCAACCTTGTATTTAGATTAAATTTTGCATTTTTGTGCTCTTAATATTTATTTACATTATTGTCCTAAAGTTTTCATTTCTTTTTAATAAAATTTATCTTTTTTGTATTCGTCTATTTTTACTGGGATCTCCAGAAACCAGGTAGGGGAAAAGGGGGCACATGTAAACAATGTTTTTCAATTCTTTATTTTTCAAAAAATATTATCAATTTCTCAATGCAAAAGATCCCTATGAATGAATAAACTTTTCTTTGTGTCATGAAGTTTTTTGTGATTTTTTAAAAAATTGTTTCTCTACTTTATAGTATTTTTAAGAAATGTCTTCATTTGTTCACATGTGCCCCTATGGAGGGGAACATATGAACATGGGTAAAAAATGCTGGATAGGCATTACATTTTAAAGGAAAATTCTTCAATATGAACATATACCTAAGTAACAAATACGTTGAAAGGATTGTAACCTATACTGCATTAGATTCAATCGTACAGTAATTGTTCCCCTAAGAAAATATTTTTTTCCGAATATATTACTGCTCACTGTCAAATTCTTTAGCCTCGTAGCCTGTTCTGATCACTGAATAGACTAAAAAAAAACATGATATAACTACATAATTCAAACAACTTTTTATTATGCAAGAGTTATTCTATATATATTTTGCTTTTAAGCTTCACACATTGTTTGATAATGTATTTTAAAATGATTTTGAGCATCAGTTTTTAATTAAATGAAAATATTTTGTCTTTTTATTTCCTGTAAGTATTATATGACATTAAATTATTGAATTAATTAAAAATTTAGTTAACTTTAGTAACAAAAAAATTTTAAAATAAAAATAATAAACATAAATAAATATTAATAACAATTAACAATGAATTTACAAATCAATTAGAGGAAAATAATAATTATAAATATTTATACATTTTTTAACACTTTCAATATCCTTCACTAAGAATAATATTACGGAGAGCGGCTATGAGAACCATTCACTTTTGCCCCATCTTCTAATTTAGAGCTAACTCGCAGAAGCAAATAATTTTTAATTTGATGAAAAAATTTAAACATTGTCATAAATTTACTTGAATGTTCATACAATGGTACGTAATACTTAAGTTTAGCATTGCAGTTAGGTTTGAAAATACTTTCACGTGAAGAAAACAGTAAAAAAAAAATTTCAACACCTGCTAAAACAAAGAAGGTGCCAGCACAGACACATAAAATGGCTCATTGGCTCTAAATGTTTGTCCAAGAAGTACAACTGGTACTGTCCTTATTTGAGAATTTTTCCAGATTTTTTGCTTGAAGCACTCTTAGTAAAACACTCCTTGTTCACATGTGCCCCGTGTTTACATGAGCTCCCTTTTCCCCTATAAAGTCTAATTATACATAAACTGAAAATATTATGATTTACTGGGGAAAAGAAAAGTTCCTTAAAGTTGTTACAGTAAAAGGCATGTGGCAGAAAAGTTACACTTTTTGAAGAATGACCCATTCTTAGTAAATAGTTTTCATAGCATTTCAATTTTATGAAATTTTTTAAACGAACTTTCCCCGCTGTCGAAGGCAGTTCCTAAAATCTGGCATGTACTGTATCTACTACGGTACTCATTATTTTGTATGTGTCATTCATTTATTTGTTTTCTTTAAAGGTTTATAACAGTGAGTACAGATATCCAACTATATGAAGTGGAAGAGCTAAAAGAAGGATTTGTAAAACCATCAGGTAACTAAAATTAACCTGACGCATAATTTGATTCTTCCAGGTTATGAGAATTTAATATACTTTGCTGATTTACCTATTTTTAAAGCTGGAAACAAACTGTTACATTTAATTTGAATAGCCTTAATGAATCACATGGTAAAAATAATATTGTCAGCAGTAATTGATAACTATTGTAAAAACTCGAAGAATGTCGATATAATCATTAGAGTAGATATCAGCAACAAAAATTCAATGGTCCGAAAAATCCACTTAAGTTATGATCCATTAATTTTAAAATATGAAATGGTAGAAAAGGTTAAAAATAAATAATTGCATTGTGCATTAATATGCATTTTTATACTTGGACCTGTATGTTAGTTTCATTTTTTTTTTTTTTCCAAAAACATTAAATGCTTAAATTTTAAAATACAGGGTATTCAAAAAGTTCATGATGCATTTAAAAAATTCATAGAAAAACAAAAAACTGTCATATGAATATGCGGTTTGCACCATAATACTTCACAGGGGTAAGAATTTTTTAAGAAAAACCGTGTAATAATAAGTCTTTTAAATACAAATACAAATACAAAAGTGACGACCAGCAACAGGCTCTGGGCCCAGCTAGACTGGTCCTAGTCAATTTACAATCCCCAGTGAAGATCAATGGCCCTCTTAAAACTGTCTACTCCTTTGCTCATTACCACCTCTTCCGGTAAGCTGTTCCAAGGTTCCACTACCCTGCTAAAATAATAATTTTTCCTAATATCCATGTTAGCCTGAGATTTAAGTAGCTTAAAACAATGACCCCTTGTCCTGTTTTCAGTGCTAAACTTTAGCCCCGTAACATCTTTCGTTTTAATAAATTTAAACAGCTGAATCATGTCCTCTCGGTCTCTTCTTTGCTCAAGACTGTACATTTTTAGCCTTCTAAGCCTGGAATCATAATCTTTACTGTGATGACTGTATTGCCACAGTAAGGAAAACAAAGCATCATGTGGACTGTTAAATCATTTTATTAAACAGAAAATATCTTTCATTACCAGAGTTCAATATGTGCACCTTTTGTTGCTCAAAACACATCTAATCGGTACTCAAGTTCATCCCTTGTCCACAAATGGTACACACATTGAACTCTGATAATGAAAGGTTTTGCTTTCTGTATCATGATTAAAAACCTCACATGATGTTTGTTTTTTGTATTGTGACGATACAGCCATCACAATAATTACCTTTTTTTACAATGACATAAAAAATTCTTGAACCTGTGAAGTATTATGTTGCAAATCGCATCTGATCTCTCTGCATGAATGTAGATCTAGCAATCTATCTAGGCCTTCAGTCAGATAACAATATTGATCTAAATCTGAATGCAAGTTGAAAATAACATGTTATAAAAAGAAAATCTAGATTTTTTTTTTTTTTTTTTGAGCAATCACGATTGCTTATTGTTCTCACTTGACTGTTTTGATGTCCTGTGATTTTATTTCCCTCCGCACCATCACCATCGACCGGATCCTCACGATGCTGCTCCTATAGCGAAAGCCGTCTCCAGGTTGCATCCATGTCCTACACACACGCGCATACATACCAACTACAAACACGCATGCACACACATACACACACACATAAATACAGACACCTACACATACATACACACACAAAAACATACACACAACTACCCACACATTCATGCCTGCACACAGATACAAACACATATGACTACACACACACATACACATACCCCCCCCACACACATTCATACACACAACTACCCACACACTTATGCTAGCACAAAGACACAAACACACATGCCTACACACACATACACATACCTCTCCCCCACATACACACTCATTCATACACACAACTACTCACACACTTATGCCTGCACACAAACACATACCTACATACACATATGCCACACACAAACACACACGCCTACATACACACATTCGTGATTGCGAAAAACATTATTTGAATTCAAGATGTCAAAATTCAAATTAATTTTTTTTTAAATATTTTTTTCCCTTACCTTTTGTAAATATCGGAAGCCGCATAGCTCAGTGGTATCGCTTCCATGCCTCAGGTACAGGTTCTATCCCCGGATCAGGCATGGCAACTCAGCCGTTCATCCATTGAGTGGGTCGATAAAATGAGTACCAAGCATGCTTTGGATACTAAACCCTGGGGGTTCCGCATTTGGCTGACCACCTAACTGGAACATCTGTCTAGCACCCCAGATCCCTTGGTCAGGAAGACTGAGATGGGCAAGTAGGCCTTTGACCCCATGGTCTGTCATGCTTCTGGATTTGGTTTGGTTTGTAAACACCAAAATATGTTGCTCTTTTTGAAATGTAAATGAAAATCAATTAGAATAAATTCATTAATTCCAGGTGATAAATTTGTGGCTCACATAATTGATATTCGCAACGTTTGTTAGTGATATAGCAGCTATTCCTGCTCTATAATCTTAATAATCAGTGTCTTAAAGTTGTTATGATACTATCAGCATTAAATTTTTTAATTTAATGAATGTAATTCTTTCTGTTGAAACACAGTTTTTTTTTATGAAGTATAAATTTTATACTTATTATTTATTTATTTTTCAGCTATACCATTATCTGAATATACATGTGCCAACCTGATCAACAGCAGTTCTGATCATCAATACCTAAAAGTAAAGCTCTGATATACTTTAAAAGCTTTGAAAAAACATTGAATTTTTGTTTTGTGTCTATCATTTTACTGTTACATTTGTTAAAAACCAGATTTTATTTCACAAAACTTCGAAACAGGTCTTTTTTTTTTTCAAATAAAAACAATCAATCATTTTGTGTGTTTATTATGTAGAGGCTTTGTAACTCATTCAACAGTGTTTCAGGGTGACGACTGATCAGGGAAACTTCAGAGAACTTTATTAATCAGGGAAAAATGAGGGAATTTTGAAAAAATAACGAAAAATCGAAAAATTGATTTTATGAAGGAAAAAATTTTTTTTTTGCTTTACAAAATTAAGTACTCTAATTCCCTACGCATTTTCCGCCAATTATCTGTTCAAAAAAAAGTAAAATTACTGAGGTGCGATTATACAGTGCCGCATATTTGTGCATCTTTTTTCCTCAACGTCAAAGTATTGAATCATACTTATTAACCACAGGATGAACTTCCTAAGATTGCTTCTGTGTCTGTTTGGTTGTTTATTTTACCTAGCTTGAAATTTCCTTTTACGCTTTCAATGCTACGTAAAATAAACAACCATACAGGAAGCCTTCATTAATGCCTTAGCTCCTTTGCCTTTATTCCATTGTCTCGAAGTAATTAGCATACTGTAATCACGATTTCAAGAAGAAATCTTTGGTTTTTGAATTAATACTATAAAAGCTTAAAAGTTATTACTTCTTTGCGTTTTTAATTTAATTGCTAAAATTGAACTTTCAATAAAAAAAACTTTGTTTTTATACTATTTGTTGTCACCGCAGATTATAAAGGTTTTCTTTTCTTCAGACTTAAGTGATACTTTAATTTAATAACCAAGTTGTATTCTTCTTTTATATATTTTGTAATTAACTAATTGCTTTTTTTCCCCTTACGTTTCAAAATTGTTTGTTACAAAAGCAATCTAAGATTTTTTTTCGTTACATACTGAACTCATTTAAAATAGAGTTAACTTGTGTACTTAAGTAAATATCTTTATTTTTTTATTGTTAAAATGCTGTATTCATTCATTAAAACCTATGTTCTTGATTAGAGAAATGCTCCCTGTGAATGGATGTCAGATGGTTTTTACTGTTTTGCATAAATATGTCAATTAGTTATATAAGAATAACTACATTACTTCTATTCATTCACTATTACTTGTTATTCTTGCAACAATTATTATACTGCTTGAAACCTTAGTTCAAAATAATTTCAATTACTTTTTAGTTCTATCATAAATACAAATATGTTTTTAAGATTAGTTTTAATAGTATCTTAAAATTCTTATGCTAAGTGGTTTCTGGATGTAAAGTTTTTTTTTTTTTTTTTTAAATTTTCTATAATCTTTCCATGTAGAAAAATTTAATATAGTGTTTTGTATGGGTTTTTTTTCCCAAAACAATTGACTTGATATGTTTTTTTTAAACCGTTTTATTAAAAAAGTAGCATCTTTTTAAAATATATCTTTAGTTCAACAACTTTACACAACTTAAAACGTTTGAAATACTGCATTTTATGTTAACATACAATAGATTTCAAGTAGAACAAAGAAAGAAAACCATTATCATTGGTAACGTAAATCAGTGACATTTGGTGAACTTAATCAGGGAAAAGTCAAGGAACTTTTTTTCAGTTCCCGTCGCCACCCTGTGTTTCTTTCAGGCATCTCTCCGGGCCAGGCCGTGCCCCCCGCCTCCCCCACCCCAGAGGAGGCCAACTGTCCCCCAACCCCCTAAGCAAATTTGGAATACTTGTTTTACTATGTAAATATTTAAAAAAAGGAAATTATAGAAAATTTGGAACTTTGTCCTCCGGGAAGGTGGTGGTGATGGGTTGGGGGTATCGGTCTGTGTGGCCTGCATTTTGCCAGTGTCGATGGAAAGTCCCTCACTGGCAACAGACTGCTAAAAGCACATTCCCCCCCCCCCCCTGAAGAATATGCAATTAATTAAAGAACAAGATATATTTCCTCCTTTTTATTACCCTCCTTTGTTTGTTGTTCTTTTATTACTGTTATACTGCTATTGTGATAGGGATGGGATGGCTCATGGCACATCTCATTGGAAATCAAAAGTTTCCATAATGAGGATCATTGTATGGAGGTGGGGGGGGGGCGGATAATGAGCTATGAGTTATCTTTTGCAGACTGTAATATAAATGCCTATGATGCAAACGTTCGTTTCTCTTTTATATGACAAATAACATGGTGTCATCAACGTCTTCTTTTCGAAAGTAATGCTTGCAAATTTGGCTTCTTTCTTTTAATACCCCCCCCCCCCCTTATGTCATCCCACAGTTTTCAGGCTGACAAGACTTAGTCAATTAGAAACTTTTGAAGATCTACACAGATTTTCTCTGAAGAACAAATTAATTTCATAATCATTCTAGAACTTGAAGCCCTCTAATGTGTGAACTTGTTTAAGTCTCCTTTCGGTTAAGTCTTTACTGTCTTTAGCGATCTTGTTTGCAATCAAAGCCAAAAACAAATTATTTTGAGGGAAGTTTTTGTTTAATATATTTTTTTTCTTAAGTTCAAAAATTTATTTACAATAATCACTTATGATAATATTGTACTGTTCTCTTTTCTTAGCTTGACAGCTTTATTAAAACTAATTTTAACGAAGTTGTTTAAAAAAATAATTAACTTCCATTCATAATATGTTTTTTTTTTTTAAATAAAAATCTCTATCTACTTAATAATAAATAGTCCTTACATACGCCTCTTTTTACGATGCAATCAAAATCCTAATTGGGTCGAATTACGTGACCCTCATAACATTTTTTTTTAATTTTTAGTAAAAGAAAGAACTGAAAGTTTCTCATGCGTGCTCATTTGACAATTAATATCTTATGTTCAAATTTAGTAATATAACCCATTTTTTCAATTTGAAAAATAAATACTATTTCGATTTTTAAAATGCCTTAGTTTTTTTTTACTTTCATTTTTTACTTATTTAATTACTAGCAAAAATACCCAGCATTGCTTGGGTCAGTAATAATTGTGAGAAACAATCGCTACTTTCTTTTGTTTTCTGTTTTAACTGAAAGAAATCAAAACACACCTCTTTGACGTGATTAAAAATCGAGCTTCTTTCTTACCCATAAAAGTATAATAGCAATAAGTATAGAGAACGAAAGAGTATTCATTTAGAAACAAAAGGACAAATTTAAGCATATAAAAATTTGAAGAATTTTCAAAATATGAACTAACAAAAATAAAGATCACTAAAATAAACGTGCGCTTTATTTAATTAAATAGTACACACACACAAAAAGAAAAAAAAAGCTCTCTACTATGTTTCTCTAAGTGTGCAAAACGTAGAGTTTCCAAATGTTTAGATGACTTTAAACTCATGTTTGCTCCGGAGAAGCCTTGATTCAAAATTTTCTTTATGATTACTTTTAATATTGCTGTTGTAAGGCAACGAATTTTCGTAACAATGGGTTTATATTCAATCATTTAATGGGGAAATTACATGACATTTCCTGTTTTCCATCATCACGTTTTTAAACTAAGTTTTTTAGGCATAAATTATAGCTTGAGTTGCTCCCTGATATTGTAGCTGTCTGTGGTGAAAAAATGGTTACAATTGGTCCAGTAGTTTTGAAGTTGACCATGGGCATACATACAGAAGTAGCCATTTATGTATAAAGATGAGGATACAATTCGTAAAAAAAGCAATAAATGTCATGCTTACTCCAAAGAAGCCTTGATTCAAAACTTTCATTATGATTACTTTTAATATTGCTGTTGTAAGGCAACGAATTTTCGTAACAATGGGTTTTACGTTTAATCATTTAATGGGGAAATTACATGACATTTACTGTTTTCTATCACAACGTTTTTAAACTACGTTTTTTAGGAATAAATTATAGCCTAATTTGCTCCCTGATAATGTAGCTATCTATGGTGAAAAAATGGTTAAAATCGTTCCAGTAGTTTTGAAGATTACCCTGGACATACATAAACACAGAAGTAGCCATTTATGTATAAAGATTTATTTATTTTTGCACATATTACAAAACAATCTTTTGAATATGTGCATATATAATTGCTAATTTTCACCCCTTTTGACGTTTAGTACATATAAATGCAGAAAAATTTTTTTAAATGCATATTGCTGCATTTTTTACAAGATTTTCCTACTTTCCTTCACTTCTCCACATAAGTTAAAAAAAAAAAGTTTAAGAAGTGTTCTAAATTTTAATAAAAGTTTAAAATTGTATCAAAAAAATTTAAAATAGATTAAGATGAATTGAAGTTTTCTGTACTTTAGTGGGAAGCAAATTTCTGCATTTTCACAGACATGCTTCTAAATTCTCAGCAGAATATTTTAAAAGAAACATTTTGGCAGGAATCCTGCCATCCCACACTGAAATTTAATCTCTTTAGTCAGACAGAGAAGAAAGTAATAGACCTTCAACCATACAAATTGAAGTTAGTTCTAGGTTGATTAAATTTTTCATTTGAAATTTAGTTTTTTCTATTGCAAAATTAAATTAATTTATTTTGCTCTGTTTTTTTTTTTTTTTTTGTATGACAGAGGTTGGAGTTGTCCTAATTTCCCCAGAGCTTGGCAAACCCGCGGTATGGTATTGATTTGTAGATAGCAGAACACTGCTATCTACAATCTTCACTTTAAAATTAAATTTCTTTTTAAAATGATGTATTTTGTAGCACAATCACCTTGGAGGAATATTTATTTTAATAAAGTTTTAATGTTATTTACTGGATGAAGTTTATTTTGAAAATTGCTTTAATTTTAACTAGAATGTCTCAGGGTTTCTTGTAGCCTAATGTATCTGTCAGAATTATTATATTTTAATGTACCTTTTAGAATGTTCATAATACAGTAAAACCTGTAAAGTTGACCACCCTTGTAAGTTGATCACCTTTCTATCTTGACCACCAATATACACCAAATTTGGCTGAATCATATGAAACGTCCTTAGTAATTTGACCACTAAAGTACTGCACCACAAGTTGTCAACTTACAGAGGTTTCACTGTAACAAGATTTTTGTAAACTTGCCACTAAAGTACGGTTTGTTTTTGTTGATATCTGACTTTAATTGTCTTAAAAATAATCTAAAATTTTGTCAAAACTGTGTCTTAGATCTTTTTGAATCCCTGCTCCGACCCCTGATATGATAAATATTTTCCCTTTTGCCAAATATGTACAATTAATCAAATGTGAATTAATCAAATGTGAATGAGACACAAAATTGCTTGCACCTATTTCATACAGTAGAGGGCAAAATCAGTGTTCGACTTCGACACCAGTTAATGGCAGGGTTGGCCAGATTGGACCCAATTGGGTTGGACCCAATGGGTTTTTTTGAAAAAACCCATTTAAAAAACCCCATTATTTAACCCACTTTTGGTTTTTTTTTAATTTTCTGAGAAGTTTTTTAAAACAATAATTAATTTAAATACTTTCACAATTTAAACTTCTTTTTTATTTTTTCTTCACCACAGACAATGGACATAAAAAAGGAATTTTTAACTTTAATAGTATTTCTTAACTCTTAACGGCATTAAAAAAAATACTTCAAAGATTTTAAATAAATATATTTAACTTTTTCTTTAACTGGTCAATAAATAACTCAAATTTTCTGGACTAAGTCCTGTCACGTCTGATTTTCTCGATATTTGTAGATTGTACAGAAGAAACTACGCTAGCTATAAGTCTTTCATGTGAATTATTTTCTGCAAACCAACATGTCACAAATCTCAAATAAACAACGTATATGTTTTAGAAATTAACAGGTTTTTCAAACGGTCGAACAGAAAACAGAATAGGATGTACAATACTTTCATTATCTTACAAAAAGTTTAATATTTCTTACTCTGTACACAGAAATAGAAACAGTCAACATAAAGTTCAAAGAAATGTCTTGATTAAGCTGAATTCAGTAAAAAGGGATTTAAACTACTTTGATGTTCTACAGTAGTTTTGCATAACAAAATGAAATACAATAAAGTAAAATGCAAAAAAAAATGTAGTAATTAAAAACGAACAACAGATTTTATCACTCGAGAAGTAACTTTGCCCTAACTGTTGGTAATCATGGAAACTAAAAAATCTTAAACTTCACCATTCTTGGGTTTCGTTGTCTTTTTTACTTTTCTTCAGAAAACGCTGAATTTTCCAGTATTTTTACCCCAAGACAATTTTTGTGCTTTGTCCATATACTTACACTACAATATGCTACAAGCACCCCATTTTCCCTGAAAAAAGATTTAAAAAAAAAAACACATTTCTTTTAAAAAACCCAGCTTTAGTTGGGTTTTTTTGGGTTTTATTTAAAAAAACCCAATAAACCCTGGGTCCATGGGCTTTTTTAAAAACCCCGAGTTTTTGCCAACCCTGGTTAATGGGCAACTGAATGAAAAAAAAAGGCAATAAAAATCATCTCTCAACCGTCACCTCATAAAAATGACTTAATGATCATTAATTGTACAAATGACTCATTAAGTAACTGCTAAAATATTTTCCACCAAAATCAAGATGCAGCCTTTATGAACCATTTTATTGAAAGTATTTCATTTGCATTAATTAATTCAAACATATATATATTTTAATGTCATTTGGCTGTGATTTTTAAAAGTGGTCTCTATTTCAAAGAAGGGGCTAATGAATTTATTAATGAAATTGTTACTTCTGTCTAATAGCAACTAAACAAAGAATTTCTCCAATTTCGCCTTTTATCATACAGCTGCAGGGTTCAAAAATATCCGATATTTTGATATTGGGTAAGTGCTCCAGTAGTCGGCCAGTCTCCAGTAGTTGGCCACAGGGATATAAAACTGCTTTTAAATAGAATATATATAACTCAAAATCAGATATGATGCATTCCCACATTCCTTAACCTGTCCCCAATTATCATCCAACAACAGTGAAATTGTAAGTACGTTTTATAAAGTAGTAATGAGTCATTTTATTTTAAATGGTGTGTCCATCATCCTAGTTTGTGATTCTGCTTATTTTTTTCTTAAGAAGACACATCGTCTTTAAATGTTAAGTACCCTTATTTTATTCGTTCTGATTTAAATTTGCTTTTACTTATGTTTTAATGGATAGTATAACATTACGTTTCAATTAAAAATTAAACTCTTTCTTTGACTCGATTATTTTTAGAGGGGTGGTCGACCACTGGGTGCTGAATTCATTTCCAACAGTCGCCCATAGCAGATTGGCCACTGGTTCTATATTGTTTTGTTGATCTGCCCAGTAGTCAACTGCGTACCTAATATGGATTTTCTAATGTTCATCAAATACTAATTAAAGTATTGACACAGTGGCAATTAAGCTGTTTTGAGAAAAAATTCCCTTTCTGACGTTATTTCTTCTAAAAAAAATGTTTAAAATGCCGAAACTTTTTTTGACAAAAGGGGGTTATTGCCTCTAAAGTTGATTTTAACAAAGAATTCTTGAAAACTGGTGTTGTAAATTTAGTCCAGTGTTGCATTTAGAATAAATGTTCTATTACTTAACATGTTATTACAAAATTTTGATTTATCAACTTTCTTATCAAACCATCTTTCGTTTATGGTTTGATTTGACTAAGGCTAATTATTTCAAATGTTGGTAATACTTTTTATTACTGCTTCCATAGCCAAATATTTATTTCATTGGTTTTTCTTCTCTAGAAAATCAAAATTTATTTCTTGTTTAAAATAATGCTGACTTAGCTTCAAAATTGCATTATGTGGCTACTAATTCCATTTTAGTTTATTCATTGGTTATTAATATTCTTGTTGAAGGATGTATGATTATCTTCATAACACCCCAAATGTCTGAATTTCAATTATCTACATACAGGCCTGTCATTTGGACAATCAATGGGGGGGGGGGGAATTGCCCCCTCTGGATTTTCACAATATAATGCAAATATGCATTTTTGCTTGTATTTTGATGTTTTTCCCTTTCAAATGAACTGAATTCATACCCTTTGCCCCCCCCCCCTCCCGCTGGAAAACTTTGAAAATACGGACGAGCCTACATAATTTATCTCACTGTAGTTCGTGAAGTACCATTGTTTTTTATGATAAATTTTGCTTTAGACGTGACCTTGATTGCTAATCTTTTAAGTAAAAGGATTTTTTCTTTTATTGTTTTGAAGAGAAATGATTTCCAAAACTACAATTTTAATTTTGTGTTCCGTAGGTTGAAGTTTTGTTCTAAAGAAAATAGACTAGTCAAATGTCGATCATATCGATCAATAATTTGTTCTTTATCGGTCATGAATTCTATCAACTTTTTCGTTCAGTCTTAATGTTAACATAAACAGTTAACACTAAAACTTTTTTGTGCCAGGGTAGGGGGAGAGGGGAGTCTAAATTCTCATGTTTTAGAAGTATTCAAAATGCCTTTCCCCCCTTAAAAAGAAAATTCTGGCTTAACCCAGGTCCTTTCTATTTATCAAATTTCTTCTTTCTCAGCATATGATATCATTTTAATCAATGACATAGAACAAGGGTTTCAAACTTTCAGGCTCTACAGCCCCTTTGAGACTGACATGAGGTTACCCCCCCCCCCCCCTCCGTATGTTTAATAGAAGCAATCTATTTGGAAACTGGAGCTGATATGGATAACTGAAAGCAAGTAAATAAGGAAAAATCTAGATAATTTCACACGTAAAATTTAACTCAACTGTTCAAATCTTTTTTTTTTTGAACAGCTTTTTTATTAGAACGTATGAAATCCAAGATGAAAAGAAATAAATACAATTTTTTGAGGTAATTTAGGATCCAATTGAGGTTGTCGTACACATTAGTCACTTTCACAATATTAATGAGAGGGTTTATTTTGTTTTATCTGATATACCCTAACGTCCCTTCTCTCGCCACCTTGATATTCTTTTGCATCCCCCCTCATAGGTTGAGAATTGCTGATGTAGAAGATAGACAATAAAAAAAAATATTGCATGAAATGCATATTCAAACTGATTGCAGTTTAGAAGATAATGTAAAGATAAACATTATGAAGACATCCAGAATGCAAAATTCCTTCGTAATTACTGGAATAATAATTCTTTAAGTGCACTGCTATGCTGTAAGTTTTGCATTCAATTTTGTTCAAATTTATTCACTTACACCTCATAAGAGTAACGAAAATGAAAACGGTTGACTACTAGCTCATGCATGTACGAGCACTGGGTTTCTATGGCCGACTACTGGAGCATTTTCTCGTTTATAAACAATAGCTTGGTTTTTAAAATAAAAATATTTTATATGTTTCCAAAAAGCGATGTTTAATAAAATGACTATTCTATCTATTTCCAGTGCTATTCTTGGTATCCTAAAATAGATCATCCTCTTTTACTTGCTGTTGGAATGGCAAATGGCCGAGTCGTACTTGAAAGGTAAACACAATTTGTGAAGATGTTCTGTTGAGCTGTTGGTAATGCATGGCATGAAATCTTTTATATTGATGGTTTCTTTTCAAATACTGTTTGTTTCCAAAAAAAAAAAGACATTTGAATGAAGCAATTGCCTGTTTGATGATATTTTGATTGTTGAAATTTTAACCTTAACTCCAGTGGATTAACTCTAAACTGCAGTAGATAGCATTCATTGTTGACCACTTTTTTCGTTTTGTTTCTTCATTCCCTGAAATGACATAGTCTCCAGTCTGACATAGTCTGACATGGATCCAGTTCAGCCTTGTCAAAATAAAGCCTTTCCCTGCCATGTCAAACATTATCAAAAAAATATGATCAAATTATCATGCCATGGGGCGAGCTTTATTGTTGGTGACATCAGCGTTACTCGATCAGTGAATTCGCTATTATATATATACAAATACAAATACAAAAGTGACGACCAGCAACAGGCTCTGGGCCCAGCTAGACTGGTCCTAGTCAATTTACAATCCCCAGTGAAGATCAATGGCCCTCTTAAAACTGTCTACTCCTTTGCTCATTACCACCTCTTCCGGTAAGCTGTTCCAAGGTTCCACAACCCTGCTAAAATAATAATTTTTCCTAATATCCATGTTAGCCTGAGATTTAAATAGCTTAAAACAATGACCCCTTGTCCTGTTTTCAGTGCTAAACTTTAGCCCCGTAACATCTTTCGTTTTAAATAAATTTAAACAGCTGAATCATGTCCCCTCGGTCTCTTCTTTGCTCAAGACTGTACATTTTTAGCCTTCTAAGCCTGGAATCATAATCTAAGTGGGAAAGTCCACTTATTCGCCTTGTAGCCCGCCTTTGAACCCTTTCCAATACATTAATGTCTTTCTTAAGATAAGGAGACCAAAACTGAACAGCATACTCCAAATGGGGTCTTACCAAACTTCTATATAAGGGCAGAAGAACTTCTTTAGATTTATTTGAAATAGATCTATTGATAACCCAAGCATCTTATTGGCTTTGTTGCTAGCAATGCTGCACTGTTGGCTAAACTTTAAATCCTGACTTATTAGGACCCCCCAGATCAGTAACTTTGTCTGCCTGACTAATGACTGAACCTTGCAAATAATAACTTGTACACTTATTTCCATGCCCTAAATGTAGCACTTGACATTTCCCAACATTAACAGCCATACCCCCATTTATCAGCCCACTCCGTAATATGATCTAGATCCTCTTGCAGCTGATTTGCTTGTTCTTCATTTTCTACAGTCCCCATAACTTTGACATCATCAGCAAAACAATTCATGTTCCCAGAAATATTTTTGTGAATATCGTTCATAAAGACAATGAACAAAACAGGCCCTAACACTGATCCTTGAGGAACCCCGCTTAAGACCTCACTCCAATTTGAATAATTTCCCCTTACAACTACTCTTTGTTTCCTTCCGGTCAGCCAATTTTTAACCCCAAATGAAAGTTTTCCCTCCTATTCCTATATCAGCTAATTTGCTAAGTAGAGCAACATGCGGTACCTTATCGAAAGCTTTTTGAAAATCAATGTAAACAACATCTACAGGCTTCTTATTGTCCAAAGCCATGGTAACTTTGTCATAGAAATGTAATAAATTAGTTGCACAAGATTTACCTTTCCTGAAACCGTACTGAAAACTAGTCAATAGATTATTAGTCTCTAGAAAATTTACTACCTTAATTTTCATCAATGTTTCAAAAATTTTGCAAACCACCGAAGTTAGACTCACAGGTCTATAATTTCCCGCACTCCCTTTAGACCCTTTCTTGAAGAGCGGTGTAATGTTAGCCAGCTTCCAGTCCTCTGGCACTGTCCCCGAATTATAAGAAGCACTGAAAATGTTTGCGATTACATCAAATAATTCCTCTGCACATTCAACTAAAATTTTCGGATAAATATTATCTGGCCCCGGAGCCTTAGTCTCTTTAATTCTTTTCAAATGAAGTAAAACGTCATCCCTGGAAAATACAAAGTCTTCAAGCTGTACTATAGCTTGTGTCTTGTTGGTGTCAACTGTTGAGATACAGTTATCGTTAAAAACACTCGAAAAAAAAGTTATTAAGAACATTAGCAATATCACTGTCGTCCTGAATTAAAATTCCGTGCTCATCAACCAGTGGCCCAATATGACTATTTCGAACTTTCCCCCGAATTAGCGTATGCAAAAAACCTCTTGGGATTCCTGTTTATGTTATCTGCCAGTCTTTGCTCCAACTCTCTTTTCTGAATCCGTACCAAATACTTAAATTTACGCCTTGCCTTACAATATTGGAGCCTATCTGCACTGTGACCTGTTTCTCTAAAACCTATGAAAAACAGCTTGCTTGTAATTTAGAGCGTCTTTAGTTTCCCTGGAGAACCACATTGGCCAAATTTTAGTGTTGACCACCCTTTTCTTTTCCGAAAAGGAACATGATCCCTAACCGTATTCGCTAGATTTTCCTTAAACTCTGCCCACTGAAGATTCACATCGCTATTGTCCAATCCAGAAGAAAAAACTGCTTTCAAACTCTGCCGAAGTGCCACAAAGTCAGTATTTCTGAAATTGGGCACAAACCTAAAATTCTCCACTTTGTGCATATCAAAATGAGAATAACATCCAAATATTTTATTCTATAATGTTTTTTAGAATATTTTAAAAGCAGAAGCAGACAAGTATGAGGGGGGGGGGGGGCGCATATTAACTAATTTCTGTTGATTTTCATTTCATTTATTATTTCATTTTTTAATCTGAAATATTAGTTGGAATATTATCTGAAAAATAGCTTTTTTCTTATTTATCAATAGTTTTTATGTAATTATGCAAACATATGTATATTTTAATTGTATTTGTTTTTAGTCTTGATCCGATTGGTTCAAAAGATGCTGAAATATCTGGTAGAGAGCTTAGTAAGTTTTATATTTTGATCTAAGTATATTTGTTTGCTGTTTCTAGTCTTAGCTTTTCTTTCAATTTGTAGCCTAATGAAAAATGCGGGCAATTCACCATTTTGCAAGGAAAAAAAAAGATAAGCATAAAAAATAATATATTATTGAAACACTCAAATTGTGAAAATATTATTGTATTTATATTGGATTCTTGCATACCTTTTTTCATTACCATAACTAATGTAATTTATATGTTTTTTTTATGTATATTTGCATGAAATGTGCAAAACTAAAATTTTGTTGATTAATGTTCTAGAACATAACTTAGTTGCATAACCTACTAAATTTCAGCTTTAAAATGTTTTTTAATTTTTTTGTGAAGTTACTACAAATTCTGATAAAATATATTTCTGATTTTATTATTATTTCAACAGTTCCCAAACAAAGCAGACCTTGCAACTGTGTCGCTTGGAACCCTGTAGAAGCGAATATAGTAAGAAAGTTGATTATGCCTACTTTTCCAATCAATTATCTTATTTCTAAGTGTTAAAATAAAGTAATAGTATTTCTTCTTTTATTCCTTGTAATCAGAGGCATTAAAACATTTGTAAATCTGCAACATAGGCTAATCAAAAAGAAGTTCCGTCTAGAATTGAACGAGCCTATTTTCCCATAGACCCATACTACTTTGTATTACTTGATCAATATTCTCAAAAATAGCTAAAATCGCAAATTGTTTCAAACATTTTTTAAATATTTTAAGCTGATTTCTAGGAATAAATTATTCTTCACTCATCTAAAAAATTAAATGCGTAAAAAATAAAATAAAATAGCAGCACGTTTTAAACAAAGCAGCTAATACACTTTTTTCCATTAAATTTTTTTTAACAACTTTCAAAACGAAAGAATAATAATTAATATTAATAAGCTCATTAAAATAAATACATCATGTCAAAAAAAAAAAAAAATCGTTTCTTTTTTTCCCTGCTGCCAAAAATAATTTTTTAAATGAATTAAAGCTCTTACCAAAATAAATGAAAACAATAAAATGTCAACTTAAAGAAATAATTTTCATTGTCAAAAAAAAAAAAAAAATCGTCTGCAGATATCTTTATGTAGAAACATAAATGACTTCGAGTTTATCCGCCGAAAACTGAATACCTAAATTAAAACTTTAGTGTGAAAATAAAAACAAGTCATATCAACAATAATTATTTCACAGTTAAAACCATAGCTGTGGAGTCTGAGTCAATTTCATTTTGGGATAAAGGAGTCGAAGTCGAATATCCAAGAATCGGAGTCAGTCATTTGTCCTCCGTGTATAAATTTTTGCCAAAGCTAAGAAATCAGAGTCGAAGTCGGAATCTGATTAATTGTTGGGAGTAGGAGTCGGAGTCAGGTGCCCTTAAATTCTAGGAGTCAGAGCCTGGAGTTTTGCGTCAAGAGCTATTTCCAACAAATTTATTTGAAGTAAATCGGCCTTCAAGTATGGAATCTACATTGACTTTCAGTTTCCCCGTAGGCGCTAATATTAAGGGATTTGAACTATTCAAAATTGAACAGAAAATTGTTCAAATCAAAAAGATATTTTATATACAAGTTTTTCATCAAAAGCTTTTTCCTACCAAGTTTGTTTGAAGCAAATTCGCCTCACCGTTCGGAATTGCCTTGAATTTCCCTGTAGGTGCTAATGTTAAGTTTTTTTTTAACTGTTCGAAATTGAACAAAAAAAGTTCAAATCAAAAAATGAAATATAGGAATGAGGTGTCCTCACCGAGATCTTTCGAACAAAAAAAAATTGTTCAAATCAGACTATTCACTCAAAAGTTATTAGGGGGGGGGGGGGACAGACAGACTGACAGACATTTTTCCCCATCTCAATGCCCTACTTTTCAATTTTTAAATTTTTGATATTTATTTAATTATTTTATTTATTTTTGACTTTTTTGTTTTTCGCGATATTTTCAAGATGCATTAAGCCTTCTTTCATGCTTTTTTCATCTTTTTTTGACTTTTACTGGGAAAGTAGGCTAAAAATAGGAAGGGATTGCATTTTAATTAATTCTAAAAAGTTTCAGCATTTTTTCAAAATGTTTGGTGTCTTGCATCATCATTATTATTATTACTTTCCCTTTCAACTTCCTTTTTCAACCCCCTTCAACATCATTATTATTTTTCTTTCTCTCTCTCTCACTGTTTTTAGAAATAAATGCAAAATATTTGTAAAATTTTTGTGAAATTCTGTTTTAATATTGCTAATTTTAAAAGTGCACTGAGAATACCTCAGTGAATGAACAGTTTTTAATTTGTTATGGTTTTAAAATTAAAAAAAAATTCGCTGAATCGGAATGACTTCTGTATTATTCCATAAAGGAAACTAGTAAAAAATTCTATATTTGGCCACTGGTTAGGCATGCTCGTTTACTGGGTTTCTGTGCAACCCTTCATTTGCTCCCCCTTCCCCACACACACACAGAAAAATGAAGCAAAACCAAGAAGTTCTCCTTGTGGGGTTTTTTCCTTACAACAAATACTTATACCAATAAAAATAATTTTAATATCATGTCCTAACTCCTAAAGTTTTTGACAATGTAATGAATTTCTGAATATGCTTAAGTGTTCTTTTATTGGCCAGACTATAGAACTAGATATTGCCTATACCTATTGTGGAAAACAACCTATTAAATTTTTATAATGGACATAATATTTTTCTTTTTCTTTTTTTTTTTTGAAAGATTACAATTAAGTATACATTCAAATGTTTGTCAAATTTTGAAATTTCTGGAGGTCTTTTGAAATGTTTATGTCTTTTTAATCTTTAAAAAAAATCTCAAGTTAGCTAATAACTGGTTCTACTATTGATAATTTGATGTAATTACTATGTTATACTTTGTCTTTTAGCTTGTTTCATGCTTAGATAAAAATCGAACCGACAACAGCATATTAATATGGGATATTTCTCGAAGCAGTTACCTTCCAAGCGCTATTGAAGCAGCCCCATTTGATAGGCGTGCCATGTTTGCTATTGATTCTCCTACTAATACCAAACCCTTATTAGAACTAGGTAAGCAGAAATTATCATAAAAATATTTGTTTCCTTTTCTGTGTGATATTATACTGTATGATATTAATACACACACCATACTGAGTCCAACAAAAAATATAAATCATACTAACCAACCCAGGAAACATTTTAGGCAGTATTTACATAACTCATTTTTTGAAAGTTAGTTCTTTTAGAAAAAAAATATGGTGTGACACACAAATGGTCCACACATCAATTTGCAATAAACAACTTGATTTTTCAATTTAGAAAAAATTAGTGATAAAATATTTTTAAAAACTGATTATCTGTCATTAGGTGCTACTTTATATATTGCATATATGCATATTTACTTACAGTGTCTGTGTTATT
Source organism: Uloborus diversus (assembly GCF_026930045.1). Classification (NCBI taxonomy): domain Eukaryota; kingdom Metazoa; phylum Arthropoda; class Arachnida; order Araneae; family Uloboridae; genus Uloborus; species Uloborus diversus. Next base: position 17,541,530 of record NC_072734.1, read on the forward strand.
GTGTTCTTAATATTATAATAAACTGAAATCTTGTTTTTTGAAAAATCCCTCTAGGATTGGGGGAATCAACTCAGTCCGTCCATTGGTTTCCCAATAACCCTAAATTATTTGTGAGTGGCATGAGCTACAAGCACCTTAGGCTGTTTGACACAAGAGGTAAGTTATTAAATTGTCTCAAATTGTTGTCTCAAACTTTAAATGCATGAAAGCTAAATGAGAAATGAACTTTTTCTTAACTAAATGCGAATGATTGTGTGTAATTAGTTAGATATTACATTGTCTTAAAATATTTTATAACATGAAATTTATGTGAGGTTGAGGTTACCTTACATGAAATCAGTGCTGTAACTGAAAAAAAGTTTAGGAGTACTCACCAAAAAAAAAAGTTGTTTGCGACTAGTTTAAATTACATGTGTACATTTTTACAGTAAAAAAAAATACCTTGGGGGAGCAGCTCCACCCCCTTAAGGCCCCATCAACAGCTCTGCATGAAATGCATTAATTCAGAAATTGTATAATTTAACTTGTCAAGTTTAATTAATAATTGATGAGATCCAAGTTCAGTTGTAATTCCCATAATAGTTTTTCTTTTGTACTTACTTTTTGTTTTTTAATCAGGTATTTTGCACCATTTTTTAATAGCAAGTTTTATAAGAATATCTTTCAGTTTATGATTTTATTTATTTATTTCCTTTTACAAAAAAGGAAGTATTGCATTCGCGAAAAAATTTTCACCCAAGAATCGACCTTAATTTCCATTTTGCTCACCCCCGAATGAATGTTGAGCTTTTTTTTCGACTCGACCACACGTGGATAAGTGCCTAAGAATGTATCGACATGCGAAATATCAATTTTGACGATTCCCGAGTTAGTTACAACGAGTTTTCTTGTGACGTCTGTCTGTTCGTATGTATGTATGTGCATATGTATGTCGCATAAATCAAGAACGGTATGTCCTAGAAAGTTGAAATTTGGTACGTAGACGCCTAGTGGAGTCTAGTTGTGCACCTCCCCTTTTGGTTGCATTCAGGTGTTTCTAAGGGGGTCTTTTGCCCTTTTTGGGGGGGAAATCATTGTTAATTTCGATGTAAACTCAAGTGGTGTTACAATTTGGCAGACACTTGGCAATATATCATCAGTCTTTTGGTCGCCAAGTTTTGTCGCCAACTTGCCAACAAATTTGGCGATTTTTTTTTTTTAAATCTGGTTTCAATTTGGCCACTGTTGGTGATATTTAGAGAGTAAACTATTGAATCACATTAAAATTACCAGTAATAGGAAAATGACATTAAATTGGAGTAAAAGGAAGTCATGTCAGGCACACATCAGTTTATTCTGAAGTGAAGTCCAGAAAAGGGCTAATTTGTATAGCTGTTGTACGTTTTGTATTACATTGTGCTCATTGTTCTCATAACACTTTCATTGTGTTTACATTTGCTGAAACTGAACTGTGTCTTCTTATTAGACGTCTCTAAGCACCAGGAAATGACTACATCAAAAGCTGTGTATAATTTGTGCATTGATCCTGCCGTGGAACACAGACTTGCTTCATCTGTTGATGTAAGTTTTCTTCTGTTGTTGCTATCATTTTATGATTGTTGTAGCAACTAAGTATATGTATATAAAATGAACCTAATGAATTTTCCCCCTTTATATACATACTAGCAGTACCCGCGCAACAATGCCCGTGCTGAAAATTTAATGGAAGTCTATTGAATGAAAAAAATTGTCCCCCCCCCCCCTCTGGTGTGAAATGATCATTTTTCTTTGTATAAAATGCGTACACACCTTTTCAAAAGAAAAACTATTAAAGTTTTTTTGGAATTTAAAACTTTTTGTCAAATCATCAAATTAGATTAACGGTTGCTTTAAAATTCTATTTAGCAGCGGTTTTTACTGCAATTTAAAATATTTTGCCATCATCAATCATTAATCTAAATGGCAAATGATCTAAAATCATTTGCCATTTAAAATATTTTGACATCAAATAATATATTTCAAATGTAAAAAGAGTGCCTCAACTCTATTGTTTATCTTCAAACTCTCCCAACAACTACGCTATCATAATCCATCCTAATCCATCCGTCTAACCAAAAAAAAAAAAACATCCAATGGAACATTCAAAAATCATGGTCAGAAAAAAAGAAAAAAATCATACATTTTACTCGGATAAAAACAAATCAAAAGTTTATTTTCTTTCAAAACAAATCACCAAAACAATAAATTGGGTAATTCCACGAAAAGTGGTTTTGATCCACTAAAAATTTTTTTCACCTAATGTAAAAACAAACCTTTTTTATTGATGAAAAAAATCTAAACTGTTCAATTCTAGCATCAATTTTGAGTTTAAAATATTTTTTTTATATCAGATTTTTGCCTTATTTGATAACATTTATACAAAGTAAAAAAAAAAAACTCATTGTTAGTGAAATGAATGTAAGAGCCATTTTTTTTACTTAATCATCAAAGTTTTTTTGTAAAAAATATCAAATACCATGAACACAGATGCTTTACTATAATTGTCTCTTTTTTTTTTTTAATGAAGACTTTTGATAATTTTTCAACCCCCCAAAATATGCAGGTCGCCTTTCATTGGTCACACACGTAATGCAAAAGGAACAAATGTTTTCCTCCAAGGTCAAATTAGGGGACTAGAACAAAAATATCTCATATCATAAATGAACTTGATTCATAATACCTGTAACCAGACTTTCATCTTCAAACATTCAGCAGAAAATTTTTAACGAGGCTTTTTGAAAGATGTCCCACATGTAACACTCCTGAATGGTTTTCATTATAAAACCATTTTTACGGAAAAAGGCAAAATACATAATTCAACTAAAAATATTGTGTTCTGACACTGAGACCAAGATTCTATGAGGGTTAAAAAATAATTAATAATAATAATAATAATTGATAAATAAGAATTGTTTATTTCATACCCAAAGAGCAATTTAAACTAAGTATTCGCAATCAACATACGATCAAAAGTACAATGTTCTATTTGCCTTAAATTGTATTAATATTTTTTGATAATTTGTGGTTTTTGAGAAGAGAAGTGAATAAATTTTACAGATGACTTAAAACATTCCAAATAGTTTTAAACCACATAAGTATTAGAAATTCATGATAGTTTATAAGCTTGACATTACTATGTAATTCTTATACAAATACAAAACGAATTTCCCTTCATTCTTTGTTTTGTGAATATATCCTTTCAGTTTAAGTTTTTACTGGTTGCGTTGCCCGGTGTTGCATGGTCTACCTCAAAAATAAGAGTTGTGTCAAGTGACAAATTTTCTACAATCGGGCTTAAATAAAAGAAAGAAATAGTGTAAAACTTCCCTCAATGTGTAGAAAAGAACAATTTTATGCCTCAAAATTTAAATCCAGACGTCTTAGGCTTTTTTTTTTTGTACTTAAAAAATGTTATCATTGTAAAAATAGGCCTAATGATCACGTTTCACCGATTTTCTGGCAAACAAACCCTATGGAGGTTGACCTCTGCCCCCATAGGGGAGTGAAAATTACCCTATGTAAATTCTTGAGCATCAAAGGACTTCTGCCAAGTTAAGCAAAGGTCCGATGTAAACTAAATTTAAATTTGGAAAATTTCCATGGGGGGATCACAGCCCCCCCCCCTTCCAGGTTACCAAAAATCTCCATAAGAGTTCCTGAGCAGCAAAAAATCTCTGTGCGCAATTTGGCAAAGATCCGACGTAAACTGGATTTTTGTTAGGAAATCTCCCTCAACTGCTGCACTTAAGAGCTGCGTTGCCCAGCTTTGCCCGGTCTACCTTGAGAATAAAAATTGTGTCAAGTGACATGTATTCAACAATTAGGCTTAATTGAAAGAAAAAAACACCATGCAAAATTACCCTTACAAGCAATGACGACAGATATTAAAATACTTTTAAGAAATTAAAATGCGAAAGATGAATTTTAAAAGTGTAACCATGGAAACATGAAATAAAATAAGTTTAAGAAATTAAATGCAAAATGAGGAAAGAAACAATGGATTCAAGAAGCGTAATCGTGGAAACGTGAAAATAAAATGGCTGACAACCTGAATCAAAATCACATTTTTCAAATTAGATTTAAAAACGTTTGTAACTTTTCTCGTTTGAAGGTAGAAGCTAAGTTTTTTCAACCATAGGTCGAGAGAGATCTGGAGTAAAAAACGTTGCTTTTTCCAATGGTGTCAAAAAGAAAACTGGAGGACAATTCCTTCACTTTTTATAAGAAAGTAGTGCCTAAATTTCAGCTAAGCCTAAAAAAGCTCGAGCTAAAAACGCAAATTACTCCCGTCGTAATTAAGTTAGAGCACTGAAACAAATTGTTTAGAATGCGAAAAACTCTACTCTTTTCAACGATAATTAATATTAATATGTGCAAGTAATTTTTCACTCCCATATTCGGGAATTTATGTGAAATTTGGGCCTAAATTGGAATAAAAAGAAGTAACTATTTATCGGAATTCTTCGAATTGTAGCCTATGTCACTTAGTAAGAAAGCACCTTTCATATAGTGAAGGAATTTTTCAAATAGGTGCAGTGGTTCCGGAGATTACCTTGAACATATAAACACAAAAATCCGCCCTCTCTCTTTATAATATTAGTATAGCTATCGGTGCATTTCGGTTTGAGGAAGATATATATATATATATATGAAGGGAACACTGGGTTTGGGTTCTTGTTCGCTTTCTATTTTGGCAACAATATATATCTACAAGTATATAGCAACCCTGGAATTTTGAAATTGTAGTTGTTGAATGTCACCAATTATGAAATTTTCAGTTTGCAATAGCTATAAATAAATTGAAATTGTAAAAAAACAAAAAAAATGAGCCAAGTGTGCCTGTAACAAAAAAGATATATAGGAGGGTCACTTTGAAATTTTTGAGGTACACCTACTTTTTTCAAGTTATACCTATAAAATTTTTAGAGTGTTCAAAGTAGTCTCTCCCAGCATCAATGCACTTTTGTAGATGAATTTTCTACAGATTAAATGCCCCATTCTTTCATTTCTTGGAATCAATGAAAAAATGCACTTATAGCCACATCAGTCTCTTCTTTTGAATGAAAACAACGTCCATTTAAGTTTTAGGCTGAAGAACAACCTGACATGAAATTTTTCAGTATTTTTTAGAGAGCAAAATACTGTATACAGAAAAAAAGAAGGAGCATTGGAAGTTAAATTTAACATGTTGCAGTTAGTTTCATGCATCCAATTAAAGTAGTCTGCTATATAGGTACAAAAATACATGGAAGAGCTTTCAGTTGTAGTAAAATATATTACTAGGGGTTGTGTTAGTTCACACAAACAAGCAATTTCAATATTTTTCATCCTGTTTGGGTCATATGTCTGGAATAACCAAAAGTCACACATAGCTAGATCTGGATAATAAGGTGGATGTACTATCTCTTTAATTTGTTTCTTTTTCAAGGAACTTAACTATTATTTTGGGTAAATGGGAAGATGCATTGTTATAATAAAGCATGAATCCCCTAGCATTCACTTCTTGGCGAAGGTCTGAGAGACATTTAGTGGTATACCAGTTTGCAATTACTGTCTTCTGTCCTTTCAACTAGATGGCTTTTACCAGTCCTGTACTTCGAAGGAAAACGGCATACATTACTTTTTTCATTACTCATTGTCTTTTCACCATTGTCAGATGGGATTATCTTCAAAGCCCCATACTTTGCTTTCTTGATGTGTTGGAACATCAAAAAATGGTATGTGCGTTTCAGCACCTGTTACAGTTTCAGAAAGGAAGTGGTGGCCACCATCATTTAGCAATTTAAAGGTTTCTTTGATGATTCAGATACTCACCTCTTTTTGGTGTTCAGTCAAATTATGGGGAACCCAACAGCGAGCTATTTTTTTCATATGTATTTCTTCGTGAATAAATTCATTCAGATTTGAATCTAATGTTACGTTCCTTCTGTATCGTTTGGTAGGTACTGCAATTATCATCCATTAACATTATTTGTATGAGTGACACATAATACAAGATTTACTGATGATGGCAGCTTTCCACTGTATTCTTGATCCTAAAGAAAATGTCAACCTCTGTAAAATTCTTTAAACCATCCAAACAGAGTAGAACAAGATAAACATTCATGACCAAATGCTAATTGCAGCATTGAAAATATTCGTTTTGATTGAGTCATATTTTAAAATCATAGCACGATAATGTTCTCAGATCAACTCTATTTTCTCTTGTCTTAATTTTTTCTATGCTAAAAAGTGAGTAAAAAAACCTTCCATTGTGTTTATATCATTTGTATTTTCAAATTAAACTGTTAATGCTCAACTTCTTGTCTGTGCCTGTCTCAAAAATTTCAGTGTTACCCTCGTATATAATTTTCTAAAATTGTCGTTACGTTAAAAAAATAGAAAGCATTGATGTTTTAAGAGTAAACTTTATTCATAGAAAATATCACAAAACAATTAAAGACAATGCTTTTGACATTTATCTAACAAGCTTAACATCTGAAAAGAATTCAATGCTGTAGCATGTAATAAATGATTTATGTTGAAGATTTCTCTTTTGAATGAGTGATTTTTCATTTTTAGAATTGTTTTGTCTTATGGGATGTTCGTAATTTTGAGAAACCTGTATCCTTTTGAATATTTGTATAATGTGTGTATTTAAACATCAACTATGTAATAATAATGTTATATTACAATTACATACATTGATCATTTGGTGAATCTCTTATTTTACACATAATTGACACAGTTGGTCTTATAAACATTATCGAAAAATGGATCCAACCAAGCAATACTTCATGGCTATTTGCATGGGCGCCCGTATGCAAAATTGTAAGGGGGCTCATATATTTTAACCATGGTTTAGCAAGGTTTCCATAGGGAAAATCCCATGGAAGCTGATTTCATGACAGATTACAGTCATTAAAATTTGACATTTGTAATAACTTATTCATTAATGGCTGGAGAAGAAATGTTTTTAGGTTTTTGAAAAGAAAAAAGTACTAAAAGGAAGAAAATTCTAAATTCTAAGACCCCCCCCCCCCCCCCCGCCTTGCCTCCTTATATGGGCGTCCTTGGCTATTTGTGGTTGACTTTTAATCTTCTTAAATAGGTTTTCATCTTTTTATATTTTGAACATTATTGTAAACATAATATGCCTAAAAATTCTGTCCAATGTTCTCCAAGGTATCCTTTTTGCAACATTTGCTATTTTTAATATTCATCCCCACATCTATTCTTAAATCTCCTAAAAGGCTCTGCTCTCTTTCCTGCTGCTGCTCACTTACCCCGAAGATTCCTTCACAATTGCATTTTTAAAATGTCTGCTAGAAAGAATTTCACCAAAACATGTATTAGGACAAGAAAAAATTTAAAATCCTACTCCCTCTCCTGCAATTATCCTCCCTCTCCTCCTATTCCTGACCGATTTTGTGCTTTTTATTGACAAACAACGTTTTAAGAATTCTTTTGAGCCCAAAACCCTATATTTGTTGGGGGGGGGGGAGGGATTTTGCATGACACCACCCCTAAAATGGTAGTCTGTATCCACCCCTGGGGGGTGTGGGGGAATCTTTCATTCCCTAACTGGGCAATTTATGTCAAATTTTAGCTTAAAAAAATAATTACCAAAGAACCATGTTGATATTTAAAACAAACGCACCTAGGTGCAAACCTTGTTGTCTGAAGCAGATTAGTACGAAATTTCATAGCTGTAGTTGCAATGGGGTTTCTTGAATGGGAGACACTCACAGACATCATGTCACGATTTCCTTTACAAAACTCTTTTTTTTATACAGAGATAAAAGTTCATTTTGTGGTGATAAAATCAAAAACTGACATAAATATTCTTTGCACTGTGAAACATGCTCGCTACAAGTTTCTATATTTTTGACATTTAAATAAGAAAACTTAAGTTTTTTTTTTGGAGGGGGGGGGGGGGGAAGGGTACAGGGATATTTGATTCCTAACTGGCAGTTAACTTCTTGTGAGATTAAATTTGTTGAAAACAAAACTAAATGTTCAGTTACAAATTATGAAAGTATATACACTGATGAGCCAAAACATTATGACCACCCCGTCAATAATGCGTTGTACCACCTTTGGCTGCAAAACAACTGCAACTCGCCTTGGCATGGATGCCACAAGCTCTTGGTAGACGTCTGGAGATAGATTGTACCAAATATTAATACAGCGGTCCCGCAAAGTTGAGATATCTTGACATGGTGATGTTTCAGCTCTGAGCTGCCTTTCCATGAAATCCCAAATGAGCTCTATCGGATTTAAATTCGGTGAATTTTGTTGCCAGGGCTTAATTGGAATTCTTCATCATGCTGCTGGAACCACTTCTGCACATTTTAGCCTTGTAACATGGGGCATTGTCCTGCTGGAAGATGCCATTTCCAGTAGGGAAGACTGACACTATGTACGAGTGCACATGATCTGTCACAATGTTCAGATAATCCACAGCCTTTATGGTATGTTCTACCACAACTGAGAGTCCCAGAGCCTGCCAGGAAAACGTCCCCCAAATCATTATACCGCCACCACCAGCCTGTTTACGACCAACGGTACAGGATGGAAGCTACTGTTCACCTGTAAGACGGCGAACCCTGACACGAGCATCCACGTGATGAACAAGAAATCACGATTCGTAGGACCAGACAACTCTCTTCCAGTCATCCAAGGACCTGTCTCGGTGCTCTCAGGCCCGTTGTAAACCAACTGTAGGCGTAGTTGGCGATGATGATTGGTCAATAGAGGCACACGAGTGGGACATCTGCTGAGCAATCCCATATCCAACAGTGTCTGTGAAACTGTGTGTTTGGAAACACTTCCACTCGCACCTGCATTGTATTGAGCTGTTAGTTGATCAACTGTCTGCCTCCGATTTTGCTTTACCAAGAGGCCTAGTCTCCAACGTCCCTTATGTTTGATGACGCATGGCCGTCCAACACTTTTACACCTACTGTTGCTTTCATCGTCTTTTTTCCACTTTGCATAAGTACTAACAACGACAGATCGTGGACAACCCACCAGACTTGTAGTTTCTGAGATACTCGTTTCGAGTCTTCGGGCCATCACAATCTGCCCTCTATCAAATTCGCTAAGATCACTACACTTTCACATAACTTGCAAAAGAAAGTGCTTGAATGAAGCCTTACCTTCTCCAGCCCCAGTTATGTACCAATCCCACCTCATCATGTGGTCTCCACGTCATCCAGACGAGTTCTTTGAAAAAGGTAGGGGTGGTCATAATGTTTTGACTCTTTAGTGTATATTTTGTACCGCAGAAGGCTATGCTTCTATATTATAGACACATTCCATGGTGTGGATTTATAGGGGTGATCTTGACTCCCTCCCCTGTTAATTGGGTGTGACCATACTGTCAGGCCCTTACCATGTACAAATCATTATTTTTGAAGTGCAATTTGTTCAGTAAGTTGATATTATGTAACTTGATATTATGACTTGATGTTATGATAAAAATTAGTTTCTTATACTAGAATATATAGCAATTAAAAGCCCAAAGTTTAAAATTGGGGTAGTAAAGGGCAAATGTATACAAAACCATGTCACACCCGTACAAATGGATTGAGAAAAAACTAAGTCCTCTTTGATTTCAGAGTTGCTGAGTTTTTTTTTACTTGACGGTTTTTATTCTGGAATCAAATATTCAAAATCTATCAAGCATTTATTTGAAGCAAGTTTATTTTAAGACATTTCTTTTACTTGGTTCAATATGCAGTTAAATGAAACCAGTTTCTTGATATATTCTTCAATATATTGTGATAGTACTGAAATTTTCTTAACTTTCCTCATGTTGCCACACTTAATGAGTCGAAACAAATTGTAAAATTGTGCTGGTCCCCTACACGGTGAGTATTTTGCTTTCATTTAAATTTTTTAAGCATTTTTGAATTTTTAGAGATTTTGATATTTTATTTTATGTTAACAAATAAATATATATATTTTTACAAATTTTGTAAACAGTAATTATCGTTATGACTAATTTGTTGAAATCTGGCTAAACTTGGCGTTTGTTCCATTAATTTTCATCTAAAATTATCTTAGTAACGTAACCTGTAAATAGTTTCTTGTAATGTACATGCAACCCCCTTACATTCGAATGAAATATATGGTCCCTCCATTTCTGAATGATAAGATTTGTGAATGGAATAAAAAGAAAATATGAGAAAATGGTAAAACGTTTTAGAATTTTCTGGGTATCTCTTTGCTAGGTATAAAACGCCAGGCGTCTTGTGATGTAGAGGAGAGTCAGTTATGCTTTTTAACTGTCTGAGATTCGTCTGGGCCGTTGTTCTGTTTATTATGAGGCATTTGTGATGTGTTTTTGCCTATTTGGATGTAAATATGTGTACCATCATCAAGTTTAGGCTATTAATTGATATTTGCTTAATTGCTTAAGACTGATTTAGCAGTTGTAACTACATTCCCTGTACATAGCTGTAAATAAATCTCCTGTGCTTACCTTAAGAACTGGTTTTCATTCAAAGAAAGTAACAATATATTCAGCTTACATGTTAGAAAGTTAGTTTTTAGGCAGTTTATTTGTTCTGTTCATTTACATGAAGATACAAATTGTATTCCAATTAGAAAAATGTTCGTAAAGTTTTTGACTTTGAGTCACATACTGGAAATTCAAAATTTACTGAATGTTTTCTATAGTGGAGATTTTTCTGTAGTTATTTTTTAATTGTTAGTTGGACAGTATAAAATTTCTGTATCTGTTTCTTTCTTGTTTAGTTAAGTGCTGTACTAAAATTAGGAAAATGTCCAGGTTTTTGATGTTTTTAACTTTTTTTTTTTAATTAAATGCTGTTTGGGAAATTTTGTTTGAAATTTTGCTTGCATTTGAGTTGATCCATAACTTTGAAACTCTTTTTTTTTTTGTACTAAGCTGTTCAAATTATATACAAATGCATATCGCACTTCTTATTTGACATTTGACACTCTCAGACCCCCTGCACCTACCAATTTGGCACTTCTTTTTCGAAGGTTATTTTTACTTTAAAGATACAGTAACCCCTTGTTATATCGCGGTTTTCTTGGGACAAAAAAAAAAAAGCAATATATCCGAAAGCACAATATAACGGAGGTCATCAAAAAGTCCAATACACAAGTAAATTAGCATTCATTCTTATTGACATGATTTTCTAATGGTTTCGATGTAGTTCACAAATGTACTACCACATCTATTAAAATTTGAACAAGATTGAAATTTAAGTAAATTTTCACCGTCAGAAAGTTAAAAACATCAACTGGCGAATGAAGACGATCTTTCTGCGCTGCCTCGAGATAAGAGTGAGCATTCCAATACCCTCTTATTCCCAATGGACTTTCTAATCTGTTTGACTTGCTTTAGAAAGGATGTGAAAAGTAAAAGTAACCACATTGTTTACAGAAAAATCTTTTGCCCGTCCAGATCGTTCTTCCTTTTTTTTGATTTTTTTTGATGCAAATACCGGTTTAGTCAACCAAGCACTAATCTTTTCTGTACTAAAAGAAGGCTGCATGTTCTCTTCTACATGGGCTAGTATGACACTTCCTTTATGGTGCTTTATGTCTCCCACTCATTATAAAGGAAATGTATCAATACAAAAGAAGATGTCAAGTAGTTTACAGACTATCTTAAACTGAAATATACTGCAGGTATGTACATTTGGATGACAGGAATCGCTGCTGCTTTTCCAGCGAATTCGGAAGAATAGCATTCTTTTGTTCATGAACAAAATAGAGAAAAGAGACCCCCTCTGAGCAATACTATATGTTTTCAGAAATGGTTTCAAAATTAAAGCAAAGTTTTTTTTTCTTATTTTAGGCTTTAATGTTTCGGCAGACAGAAGAAAAGAGCGATATATCTGATTGAGCAATATAACGAGGGGCTATAGCATTTTGTAGAAGTTGAAAAGTCATTCTCATGTGTAGAAATGGTACAAAATGAAAAAAAAGACAATTTTTAACACAAAAAAAACTTATTGTGATTTTTTTTCGGTACTAATATGAATATCATTTTTTTGTGTAAATATTTGCTTTAGTATTTATTTATTGCCTCAGCAACAAAATAAAAAAAAAATAGAGAAGTGTGTTTTTAGACGTGACTCTTTTCTTGTAGTAAGTAAAAAAATATTGAAACATACATTTTTCAGTTTTTATCACACAAAATTTATAGGCTTTTAGCACACATTTTTTAGTTTTTAGGGCATATTTTGGGTATTTTTAGTGCATGTTTTCATGATTTTGAGTGCATATAACTCGGGCTGTACTGGTATGTAATAAAGTATCAGCTTTTTCAATTTTCTTGATAAATATTTTATGTAATTTATTCTTCAGCTCTGGTTTGCTAGCTGTGCTATGTAAGGACAGCTCAACAATTAATCTGTATGACATCCAATCTCCTGCTGGGAATGATGAAGTAGAGCCTGCAATTGTGGAAAGAAATTTGCATCGTAAGATTGATTTTATTTATTGTGATAATACGGGCAATCCATTAACCTATTATTTGCAGTTCTCGGTGAACCATCATCATTTCTAAAAAAGGGGGGAGGGAAGCACTTTTGTCAAAAGAAAATTGATTTAAATTTACAAAAATCACCTTTTCACTCAAAATTAATGGCTGATTGGTGATTTAACTAATAAAGATAATTTTTAGCGTTCTGAACAAAAAAAAGTTACTGGCTTTTTTTCTTTATTTTTAACAGTTAAAGTTTTAAGCAAATTTATACTTAAAAAAAGAAAAACATGGGTTACATCCATATTTTATTGCTTCATCATTTTTTTATGTTTTATAAGAAAATAAAGCTAATACATTTTAACTGGAAAAAAAATCAATTTTTCCAGAAAAAAAAAAAAAACGAAAAAAAAAACTCTTCTTCTGCCTCCTTAAAATTTTCGGAATTTTTCCAAATTTACACATGTATAAACGCCTGTAACAAATTTAATAATTATTAAAAAAAGACCGAGCAACTTTCTGTTTAAAAATTTTAAACAAAAGAAAAAAAAAGAACTGGCAAATTTGTCAAAAATTTGCTTTAACAACTCACAAAAATCACATTCTACACCAAATAAATGGTTGACTGATTATTTGACTAGTTTGAATAATTCTTGGTGTGTTTAACAATGAAACTGCAGGTAGTTAGGAAACAGAAAAACAGAGAAGCTAATTTATTAAATAGTTATACAGTTTTATGCATATTTCTGTTGAGAAAAAAATGACTTAGGTTTCACATATTTTAACATAATTAACACATTGTGCTGTAAATGAAAATATAACTATCAAAAAACTACAATTAAAAAAAAAATCCCGTTTTTCCCAATATTTCTAGAAAAAATGGAGACCATTTTTTAAATAAAAATTTTGACAATTTTTTCTGCACATCCTCAAAATTTTCGGAAACATTACTTTTCTAGTCGTGAAACTAATAATGTTTATGCTCAAGTTTGAATGTTGTATGAAATTGTAGCATTTATGCTATGTATGAGTCTTTTTTTTTTTTCTTGTGCTGCTTTTGTTGGATATTGGTTTGGAAAAGTCCTAAATGATTAGTGTTTGCCAGAAGCCCACACCATTTATTTTTTGTTTTCGTTTTTTCGTACCCGCATAATATGAGCATAAAATATTTATATTTTTTATGAATACTTAGTTTTTTCACTTAAGTTGCATTGCAATTTAACAAGCATAACAGTTGATAAATGAAACTTATTTCTTCTCATTTTTAGCTTTTGCTTCTCATTCTATCATGTCCTCTTTCTCCTGGCATCCAACTCAAGAAAATCGTATGCTAACTATTTCACAAAACAACCAATTGCTGGATTATACAATATTTGATAGAATTACTTTGGTAAGTTTTTATGCCATTTTGAGCTAAGTTTTTAAAAATTTTCCTGCAACTGAATAATCATACATTTTTAAAATTGCTCTTTGCTCTCTTCAATATGTTTAGATTTCCTTTTGTGTCAAAATACATTTTTTCTTCATAATGTGTTGTTTCTATCAAGTGTGATAAGTTTTATCACTTGCATGGAATACAACAACTGAGCACTTTTCATACTTTTGCTGTTCACATTGTACATAAGCCAAAGCAGAAATATTCCAGGCAGAAATGTATTTTATAGTTTAATTTGACATTTTTAAAATTTGATTAACCGTTTTTTAAAGTTTATCTCAAATATAATTTACTTATACAGTAGCCTTTCGTTATATCGTGCCTCGTTATACGCTCATTCAGATATATCGCTCTTTTCTTATGTCTCCCAAAATATTAAAGCCTAAAATAAGAAAAAAAAAGCTTTGCTTTAAGTTTGAAACCATTTCTGAAAACATATGGTATTGCTCAGAGGGGGTCTCTTTTCTTTATTTTGTCAATGAACAAAAGGATGCTATTCTTCTGAATTTGCTGGAAAAGCAGCAGCAATTCCTGTCATCCAAATGTACATACCCGAGCAGTATATTTCAGTTTAAAATAGTACGTTTACTTCTTGACATCTTCTTTTGTATTGCCTTTACAATGAGTGAGAGACATAAAGCACCATAAAGCAGGTGTCATACTAGCTCATGTAGAAGACAGGGTTCGTACGGGTCATGGAAATCCTGGAAAGTCATGGGAAAAAAACAGAATTTCAAACCTGGAAAAGTCATGGAAAATTGAAATTTTCATTGAAAGTCATGGAAATTTATTTCAAGTCAGGGAAATTTATTTCAAGTCATGGAAATTTATTTCAAGTCATGTAAAATTTCCTGGACAAAAAGAAAGAAACAGTAGCTGAAGGAGCATTAGAAATCTTGAGTGATTTAACAGTAAAGCACATAAAAGCTATTAAAAGTGGAAAATTGAACGATCCAAAAATCAAATCTGAATTTTGCATCCACTTCTGTCGCAGCCGCTTGCCATTTTTTGCGATGTGATTTTTTTGCCTGGACATCGCTTATTTTGAATTTTCTGTTATTTCCAACACTTCATATTCTGTAGTAGCAAAATTTCACTTTCTTAGTTTTACCACGCCCAGTCAAAAAAAAAGCAAGTCAATTGCATGCGAGTTTGATTCCATAACTCGTAAGAACTTTATTATTAAATTTATCAGAGTTGATATCAGAGTTAATTTGTTGAATGTTTTAGAAAATAAAGATCTTAAGTCAGGCAATAGAATTCAGGAAAAGAGGAATTCTAATGCTCTAAAACAGTAGTGCCCAACATACGGCACACAAAACTAATCCATGCGACCCACTGCTACGTTCAATGTCGGGAATTAAACGTGTTCTGGAATTTCTGAACCTATTAATTTATATGCATTTGAAAATATGCAAATTTGTAAACAAAACAAATATACTTTTGAATCAGAAGATTGATTCATTATTACTGAATGGTTTTTTCAAAAAAGATCTGGTTTAGAAACATAAAAAGAATTAAACTATGTGGCTTTACTTCAAAGAACCAAAATACTGTCAAGTTACGTGGATGATTAAAGGCACTGTTGACACTAAAAGGTAACTTTTGAAGCAAATTTATTGAAACTTAGTGATGACTCATTCAACCTTTGTCCCATTCAATATCATTCTGCCTGTTTTTAAAAAAAATATCAGACATTTAAGCATCATTATATTCGTTTCACTACATTTTTACTTTACTTAAATTTATATGAAGAAGACAAATAAGAATAGTTTAGTTTTTTAAGTGTGCACTTATATTTTTTCCATTATGAGTAAGTGCTTCAATGATGCTGTGGCATTCATATAGACCTTTTGCTAATGCTCATTTCCAAATATTACCAAGTTTGAGATTAAATCTTGCTATTTTTTCGTATAACAAGGTCATGAAAATTTTCATTGAAGTCATGAAAAAGTCTTGGGAAAGTTATGGAATTTTTTCATCCAAATAGAGTATGAACCCTGAGAAGAGAATTTGCACCCTTCTTTTAGTACAGAAAAGATTTGTGCTTGGTTGCACAAACCGGGATTTGTATCCAAGAAAGGAAGAATGATCTGGACGGGCAAAAGCAGGATTGGTCCTTGGCAAAAGAGTTTTCTGTAAACAATGTGGTTACTTTTACTTTTCACATCCTTTCTACAGCAAGTCAAATGGATTAGAGAGTCTATTGGGAATAAGATTGTGTTGGAATGTTCACTCTTATCTCTCGATAGCTCAGAAAGATTGTTCACAATTTAATGTTTTTAACTTTTTGAAGGTGAAAATTGACTTAAATTTCAATAGGTGTGATAGTACATTCGTGAACTACGTCAAAACCATTAGAAAATCATGTCAAAAAGAACAAATGCTAATTTACTTGTGTTTTGGACTTATAGATATTTTTAATGACCTTCGTTATATCACGCTTTTGGATATATCGCTCTTTTTCTTTGTCCCCCGAAAAGCGCGATATAACGAAAGGTTACTGTATAAGAATTCATATTGTATGTGTTGTAAAAATTCAATTCCCCCCCCCCTTCATTTTTTAACATTTCGCTTCTATGACAGCATGCTCTAACCATGTAAAAAATGTCATTTTCTTCAGTCAATATTGGAAAATTTTATTAAGTCATAATGCTCTGCCCTTCAGTTATTATTTTATTATTTTTATCGTGTACGAATAAACACCATGACCAGATATTAGTAAGAGAAAATTTATCAGTAAACTTTCTTATGCTTTTATCCTACAATCTTTGTGCAATCGTTGTGAATAAAATAGTTCTTTTTTAATGCAAATCTACCCAAGTCATCCTGTCATTGACTGCAATTTGTTATGTCTATATCATTTTAAAAATTTCTCTTGGAAGAATTGGTCTCCAACTTCTGAGATCGTATGGACTTATGGGAGAAAAATACTGCAATGTGTGGACAGCAGTGATGAGTTCTATTCCTGTCTCGATGATATTTCGGTTAAAATGAGAAAAAGAGCTTGCCAAGGATATGGCTTAAAGGTACATTTCGCTTTACTTGCCTTTTACATGAGTTATTTTCTAGTGTTAAATTGTAAACATCTGAGTTTCTTTATGTAGTGCTTTTAAATGTTAGTTCTTATGTTTTTAAGATATAACAACACTAATTTTTTTTTTTCCTGTTATTCGCTTTTCATATGCATTGCTTTTAAATGTTAGTTCTTGTGTTTTTCTCTCTATATATTTTCATTCATGTGTATTTACAGAAACAATTATATATGAATGCAGAATTGGCAGATGACCCAAGCTTAAGTGGAGTTTGGATGTGGTTAGATTATATCCTTTTTTTTCCTGCTGCTAGGAACTTCTACTGCAAATATAAAAATTTAAAATAAAAAAAATCCATGATTAATTTCAAATATGTATCAAACTAGTTAACTTTAAAAAATTATGCATGTGAAATACAATGACGAATGAAATCAAATCTTGCCTAAAGAGAAATGAGGGAGCAAAAGATTTTGTTTTACTTCATTTATCCAGTTATGAGTGAAATTCATTTCTAAAATTTGGAAATAATAACAAAATCAAAGCTTGTTCAGTCCCAGACAATAAAAATATTTTTGTTACTACTTAGCAGTGAGCTGGAGAACTAGCTTCTTGAATTTGAAAATAGTACTTTGCTGTCACAGAATATTTTTACATTCTCAGAACAAAAAATAGGACAAAATTATAATGTTTAGAAATAAAACCTTTTCTTTTTATATTATGGAATCGAAAAAAAAAAAAAAAATATTTTTGGTGTCATTGGAATTGACTGTCATTAAAATCTGATGTTAACAATTTCTAAATAAGGCAGTGAGAAATAAATGGATTTAAGTGGCATAGTTAAAAATTTGGAGGTAACCGGTACACAAATGGTAGGTGATCCTCTCCTTTGTCTTGGGGCAAAAGATAGTACTAATAGCTCTGGTAGGTGCTGCTATACAGCCTGATTTAGAAAAAAAATTCAATGAAAGCCGACCTAGGACCATATTTTTAAATTTGTTCTACTCAAAACTTGAAAATGTCCTCTTTCATCCAGGCGCAAATCCAAGAGAGGGGCAATGGGGGCAATTGCCCCTCCCTGGATAAATCAGGGGCGCCAGTAGGAAGGGGGCGCAACCTTTCAGCTACATTCTGGATTTTTTTCAAAATTGAGGTCCTAAAGATGTGACTTAAGGTTTGGGAAAGATTGAGGAAAAAGGACTTCCTGCCTCCTCTTGACTCTATCGGCCTCCTTCCCTCTCGAAACCTCTTTAAGAAAGTCATTTTTAGTGTGCATGTGAAGAAAGAAGGTTCGAGGATTCTCCCGAGGAATTTTCTAAAACGAAATTTAAAGCAATCTGTGCTGATACTAGGGAGAAGGTGCTCGAGGGGACCCTCGGGAAGTTTATAATAGTTGAAGTCTTAGTAGAGCAATTTTGGCTCTGTTTAAAGACGTTAAGCGTGTAGGGAGAATTTAAGTATCTTTTTCAGCTAAATTTAGAAATTGAAGTTTCAAACACACAATTTATTCTATATTTTATAGTAATATTAGGAAAAGAGTGAGTGTTTAGAGATCTTCTCCAAAACTTTTTTGAAATCGAAGTCTTTAAAACACATTTCAGGCTCTCTTGGAGAATGCTAGAAGACACGTTGGGGTTCGGGGGTTGTCTTCTGATTGATATTGAAGTTCTGAAAACACAATTTTAATTTACATTTTGATGGAATGGGTTTTCTCCAACAGAAATGTTTCAAGCTTGAAGGCCTAAAAATGAATATTTTTTAGTCACAGTGTTTGAGGACTGTCCCTACAAAATTTCTACATTAAAGCTAGAAAAGCAGTATTGATCTTTTTTTATGGTGTTTTTAGAGGAAGGAGATTTGGGAGCCCTTCTCCGTTCTACAAACATACTTTAAAGCTCACTTAGGCGACGATAAATATACATAGGAGCAGTTTCCCACCTGAAGTAGTTTGAAATTGAAACTCCAAAATAAATTTCATTCTGTGTACAAAAAAGGGGTGAATACTATGTCAATTGAAAAAAAAAAGCTGGAGAATTTTCTACAAAAATATTCGAAAATAGTATACTGAAAATGCAATTTTAAGTAATCTTTGATGTCATTAGGGGGAAGTGGGGGCTCACCCATCAAAATTTTTCGAAATTAGAGGCCTGAAATCAGTTTTAGGCTCTCTTTGTAAAAGTATTACGGTATTTAAAATCTCTGAAAATTCGGTTTTATCCTGTGCAAGTTCTGACCTCATTGGGAGGTGAGGGGGGGGGGATCATAGCCCTGTTAGCCAGAGAATGAAATAAAATATCTAACTGTGTGAATTTAAAACTGATAACTTTAATTTAAAAAACCTTGATAACATCAGGACGAAGCTATTTTCTCTAAGCTTTTCCATGCCATTGCAAATCACATTATAATCGATTGTACGTTTTGATCGAATGGGAGAAGGAGCTGCAGTTCCTTTATCTCCCCCCCCCCAACTCACCATTAATCCGCCACAGTGTATATATTTATTAAAATTAGTGCATATTTAAATTCGGAGAAGTATTGAAGTATTTGAAATTTTGGTTTTGTTTACAGTTATTTCTGACCTCATGGAGAGGGGAGGGCTATAGCCCCCTTAACCTGGGGACCAAGTTAAATATATATGGCTGGTTTAGTTTTAAAGTTATAACTTTCTGATTTAATAAAAAACAATTGCAGAACGATTCTATTTCCTCGAAGCCTTTCCATTCCTTTGCAGATCACATTTTAATCTGTTTTAAGTTTTGACAAAATTTAAGAATGGGAGGGGCTACAGTCTCCTAGCCCCCCCCCCCCTTTCTATAAATATGCCACTATGTATAGTAGTTGTATTTAAATGTACTGCAGTATGAAAAGTCTCTGAAATTTCAATTTTATCTCGTGTAAATTAAGACCTCAAAGAGGGGTATAGTCCCCTTAGCCCCTTCCCCCTGGATCCGCCACTGTCTGCAAATACTGTAAGCATTGTACACTTAGAAACAAGACCTTTAACTAAAATATGGATCCCAAAATCAGAATTGTTTCATACAGGAGTATGAAAGGAAGGTATAATTCATTTGTTAGTACACTCGGTTTTTATTGCAGAAAAAAAGCATGAAATCAAATTTCTGGCACACATTCTTGACTGAAAATGCAAAGCCCTGTGCTATGTCTTCATTCTTAGCACTGAAAAGTGCCGCCACTTTTTCTAGGTCATTGGGATTCTCCAGAAGTATTTCATATGCTTTCTTAAATGCATAAAAGTGCAAAGATGTAAAAATCCGAATCACTTTTCTTTTTGGTTAATTTTACATAGTATGAGGGGCAGTTAAAATAATGTTAATAAATAAATAAATTACTAAAGCAATAAATAAAATGAGTCTACTTACGACAGCATATAACAGAACACCTCAAAACTTTTTTAATAATTGAAATATTTTCAGAATGCAAAAGGATTGTAATCTCAAACAAGGCATGCAATTTTTGGTGAATCACATGTTTCAATGTTGGCATGTTTCCAAAACATACGTTTATAACGTGGTGGAAGAAGATCGGTTCAAAAAATTAGCAAGAGGAGAACCAAAAATCGAAGAATAATCAGAATTATTTCTGATTTATAAGAAATATAGGATCGCTCCAAGGCCTGAAAAAGTAAAGCAAGGAGAAAAACTTGACAAACCAAACATAGAAAGCTGGAATTCTGGAAAAATCTCATCCCTGTAGGGTGCTTAAGGGCACAAAAAAGGTACAAGCAGTCAAAGTGCAGAAATCTGCAGAATGTTTCGCACAAATTCTGCAGATTTCTTTAAGTTTAAAGTAAATCTAAAGTTCCTCTAAATCGAATTCAACATTTTGCCTGATCTTTCCGCCAAATTAGGGTAATTTTAGATTTTATTAATTGCAAGAAATCTGCAGAAGTTGTGCAGAATTTCTGCCAAATTATATCTTTAGTTGAAGATATTTATTGAAACATCTGCAGAAAATTTCTTAAGAGTTTTCCTCTCACATTTGAACAGAATTGTTCTGCAGCTCAGGCGTCTGTTCTGCGACGTATGTCACAAATTTAGTAGTATTCTGCTTTGGGGGGGTGGCGGGTGGTAAATCGACTCAAAAAATCGGTGTTTTAGTCGTTCAAAAATCTTGTTATTCTAATGGGTTTTTTACAGTTTCATAGTACCCTATTGCTAAATACATTAAATGGCTCAGAAAAACTGAATTAACCTTAGAGTGATGCCTTAAGCATGTCTGTTACTGGTGTCGTTACCCTATATGTAATTAAAGTTTTTAAATTGAGAAAACTTTTATGGTTCTCCATTAGGGGTTTTTTTTTTTTTTTTTGGTTAAAATGAAAAAAGTGCCCAGACCCAGTGAATGAATACCTCAACCAGTGGACAAACACGACATTTACTTTCTTGAAATCTGGAAATGTGTATAAGGAGTTAGTATTGCCAATTCATCCAAGAAAAAGATTTTAAAACCTCATTTTTTCAAAAAAATTACAAGGTGTTCATTCATTGGGGGATGCATTCCCTATAGATATGTTGATTTTGTTACTGTTGTACTAGTTCTCATGTTTAATGTGTTGAAGTTAATTTTAATGTTGTCGAGTTTGAAAAAACTTAACTTTAAGTACTAGTAAAATCGTTTGAGGATGAATACAGTCGTCGATCAGGTTTTAGATATCAGCCTAAGTATGAAGGAGTCCATTCCATCATATTTGGAGAAAGTGGCACCAATATTGTTGGCCTCAGCGAACCTTGTCATGTGACTTGGGTTGGTATTAACTCCCCTGAATGCAAGATTGTCAAGTACACAAGTGAAGAAAGGTGATTGAAATCAACTTCATTTTTAACTTTCATTAAAATTATTTGTTTATTGTATGGTTGGTCATTCTGCCGGCAAGATTGCATTTTTGACAAGACAGCAGAAAAAAAAGACAGAAACTGGAAATTAAATTGAATTTTAAAAATGTGCAAAAGAAATATATACTTTTGTATCTAATCCAATTAAGACTTTCATCAAAACAGACAACTGAGACTTAAACCTTTTCATTAATATTTATTTATTAACTAAAAGAACTTCAAATAATGCGCTAACAAAATTTTAAAAAGGGTTAGAAATATATAACATCAAAAAACGTAAAATGTGTTAGATGTAGAGAATTCAACTGAATATGAATCGGCTTGAACTATTTCATGTGTAACTGTTATTGATAAAGTTGTCGTACTTTAATATTAGTTTTACTTCTTTTCCCTATTTCTGTTATGTACTAACCATAGTTTTTCTTCAAATTTTTTATTATTCTGAGAACTGGTCAGATTGATATTCTTCTCTGTTAAAAACTAGCTGGAACATTAGAATTTGTTATTTAATAGTTACGACTGTTGTTTAATAGATTAGATAAAAGGCAGTGAGTTATTTTAATGTTATTAACACTTTCTTATGTTCGGCATTCAGATTATTAGTTAAAAAAGCACTTTACCAAAACAGAGCAAAATTAACATTTCGAGTACTGTTTGAATGATGCATTAAATGAAATACGTTAAATAACATTAATATTATCATATTAGAGATAAAATTACTACTAATAAAGCTAGCTGCAGTAGATCCCGTTAAATGAATCACATCTATTTTTGCTACTTTGGAAAAAATTGGCAAACATGTATTTTTTCCAGGATGGTTTTTTCAGTTTTTTCCCATCTTTAACCAAATCGTGCTAACTCTAGTTTATTATGTTCACTGTCTCAATGTGCAGTTTTTAATTTAATGTTTTTCATTTTCAGGGAAAAAGCATTAAGGTTGTGTGGTTGGGGTGCTGACTTTGATACTACATTTGCAAAACGATTAGAAAGGTTTGATTTGTATTACATTTTCATAATTTCTTGATTTGACGATATTCACAAAAATATTTCTGGGAACATGAATTGTTTTGCTGATGATGTCAAAGTTATGGGGACTGTAGAAAATGAAGAACAAGCAAATCAGCTGCAAGAGGATCTAGATCATATTACGGAGTGAGCTGATAAATGGGGTATGGCTGTTAAGTTGGGAAATGTCAAGTGCTACATTTAGTGCATGGAAATAAGTGTACAAGTTATTATTTGCAAGGTTCAGTCATTAGTCAGGCAGACAAAGTTACTGATCTGGGGGGGTCCTAATAAGTCAGGATTTAAAGTTTAGCCAACAGTGCAGCATTGCTAGCAACAAAGCCAATAAGATGCTTGGGTTATCAATAGATCTATTTCAAATAAATCTAAAGAAGTTCTTCTGCCCTTATATAGAAGTTTGGTAAGACCCCATTTGGAGTATGCTGTTCAGTTTTGGTCTCCTTATCTTAAGAAAGACATTAATGTATTGGAAAGGGTTCAAAGGCGGGCTACAAGGCTAATAAGCGGACTTTCCCACTTAGATTATGATTCCAGGCTTAGACGCCTTAAAATGTACAGTCTTGAGCAAAGAAGAGACCGAGGGGACATGATTCAGTTGTTTAAATTTATTAAAATGAAAGATGTTACGGGGCTGAAGTTTAGCACTGAAAACAGGACAAGGGGTCATTGTTTTAAGCTATTTAAATCTCAGGCTAACATGGATATTAGGAAAAATTATTATTTTAGCAGGGTAGTGGAACCTTGGAACAGCTTACCGGAAGAGGTGGTAATGAGCAAGGGAGTAGATAGTTTTAAGAAGGCCATTGATCTTCACTGGGGATTGTAAATTGACTAGGACCAGTCTAGCTGGGCCCAGAGTCTGTTGCTGGTCGTCACTTTTGTATTTGTATTTGAATTACATTTTTACAGATTATTTTAAATTGCTTGACATTACAAAGGCAGTTTTTCAAATCGACATCATAAGACCTTTAAAAAGTTGTCTCATGAAAAACTGATTGTAGAAAAACCAAGCCTGCCAATTCATGTTTATCCAGATAGAGGAGGGGCAAAGGGTATATATTCAATACATGTTATATCAAAAAAAAAGAGAGAGAAAACTCCCTTATTCATATAAATACATTGATTTCTATCATCTATTCAGTAATCTGTAGTGACCTTTTAAATTTAATGTTGTGTTGGCAGCTTGTTAACTGCAACAAAGAGTTGTTTGTTTTTCATTTTAGTTCATTAATTATTATAGTAGTTAATAAGAGTAGTTGCAGTTATAAAAGAGACTTAATCCCAAAAAGGACTTAACCCCCAATCAGGTAGCATTTTTGCCTATCGAGAAACCCAGTAGCTTAATGGCAGTACTTTACGCTTCCATGTGGTAGACTCATGTTTAATTCCGGGGTTGAACATGGTCGATTCAGCAAATTATCTCTTCAGTGGGTCGTTAAAATGAGTACCTAGTGTGCTTGGGAACCAAACCCTAGGGGTCCTGCAGTTGGTTTGACCACCTAACTGGAAAATCTGCCTTGCACCCTACGGCCCTCAGTGTCATAAACTGAGATGGGCATAGTAAGCCTTGCGGCCCCATAGGCTGTTGTATGACCAAGTTTAGTATTTTTAGTTCATCAAAAGCAACTTATTCTAACATATCAAATGAAACTACTACATTGTAAGAAAAAAAGAAATTGCTGAAAGTTTGGAAAAATCTTTTTATTTCAACTAAAATGAGTTAGAAAAAAGTTTCCATTTTTACTGCTCATTCATGTTGCTTATTGTAGCAAGAGTTTTTGGTCTTTCTGAAAATCGCTAGGCTTGTGATTAAACTCATTTTGAAAGTCACTCCCTCATTTCAGCTTTTGTTTTATTTCTATGTTTTAAGAGCACTACCTGTCTTTAAGTTTTGCATTTAATATATTTGATAATTTGATTTTTTTAGGATTGTATCTGAGGGGCAATGTACAAGAGCTGCTGCTATTGCTGTTTTTAATTTAGAAATTAGGAGAGCCATTAAAATCCTAAGCAAAGGAGCTGTTTCTCAAGGTCACAAAGGTAAGGTGATTCAAGATGATTCATTTTTAAAAACAACTGAATTTAAATTTATATTTTTGGTGTGAGTACTTACAGTGCCCACATGCCATTCGTGTGGGATATTTACTTTTTATAAAATTAGAATTTGACTGAAGTAGCTTTTGGACTTCTACTATATTGTCTTCTTGATGCTATAAATGGATAGTGATAATTGTTCTATAAGTGATAGATGAAAGAATAGTTGACATATTTACTGTCCAAGTAATAGTAGAATAACAAGAAATATTTCTTGCTTTACTTATGGCCACTTACGTGCAGGCGTAGAAAGTGTGCAAATGCTGTCGTCATTTTCTCATGGGGGAGGGGGGTGTCATAGGCCAGAATTTCTATGTCTATGGTGCGTTCAAAGAGAAATGTTAGTGGAAATAAACAAATGCGGTTGCTGCTTGGCACCAACATATGCCAGTTTTATGAATTACTCATTGCATTGGAGATTCTGTGCATCATCATCTGGCTTTTCTGATTGGTCCTATTTTCAACCATCCCAGTACCAAGATGACAATAGTATCGCCAAGCATCAGGTTGCTTTGTTCACGTCGACTATCACTTTTTGAATACACTATAGGTCCATTGATAGAAAATTTTATTCGTTTATTTTTCCTCACTTTTCTTAGTGTTACAGTTATTTAAGATAACTTCAAACCATGTGAATCAACTTTGCATCGCTTCATGTTTGTGTGTATAATTGACATCAGGAGCAAAAAGATTAGTTACCAAAAAGCCGGCTCATTGGAGGTATTTTCGAACTACGATAAGAATATTGGGGCATTTCACGGTATTATTGACATTTGTGTAGAGTCCGTAACGTGGCCTTTTTTTGCCATAACTTTTTTAATTTACAGTTTGATTTGCAAATTTTTTAAATTTGAGTTGGTGTGTTGGTAAGAAAGGCTCAAAATAAAATAATATGCTAATCAAACAGTAAAGTAAAAAGTTATGGCAAAAAAAGGTCACGTTACGGACTCTACATAAATGTCTTAATTACCTTGAAATGACCCTATTACCAATGTAAGGAGGGAAAAAAAGGAATAAATGTTGGTAGAATTTTGAACCTAATTAATTTTCCAGATGGAATTTTCAACCTAATGGTTAACAGATGTAAAGGGTTTTTAGTTCAAAGTGGTATTGGTCAACTGCTAGTTGCTATGTTCATGGGTGTTATCAGAATTCCCGACTCCCTGCATTAAGCTGGTTCACTGCATTTTCTTTGTAAATGCACCACAATTGAAAATGTAGAACGGACACTGTTTCATTCTTATGGAAAGGTTATAGTATCAGTTTTCTACTTTTTATTTTACAAAATAAGTTAGAAACACCACACAGTCGACCATATAATCCAAAAGTTTGGAAGCCATTCTCAAATACTGATTTGAAGTTTTTGAAATCTCTTTTCCAACACTATAATATTCTATGCAAATAAAAGCCTGTGATGCTATAAAATTAAAATGGGAAAATTTAAACATTTACGTGGGGTTTTTTCCCCGGTTCAAGTTATGCTTCTTTAATTAAAATAATTTATTTTAATTAAAGAAGCATCACATTTTATTGAATAAAATCAGTCTACAAATTGCCAAAATCTTAAAAAAGTTTCATTTTTCCGTCACTTTTTCTCCTGCTAATAAATTAAAATTTTCACAGCTTAAACACCCTGTTCAGAACCTTGACAAATGGGGCATTTATAGTGTTTCCTGCCAGTGCAAATTGGCCTACATTGGGCAGACTCGACGATCCCTCAAATTCCGGATAAAAGAACACGAAAATTACGTCAAAAAACAGGATCTCAAACGCTCCTCTATTGCTCAACATTGTTGGTCTTGTGGCCATAATTTTATTTTTTCTTCCGCCAAAGTTATTCACGAGTGTTCGTCTATACATGATTTAGATTTTTGGGAGTCATATTACATATGGAAAAATGCTAATTTAATCGTCAATGATTTGTCTAGCACTCCCCCTTTTCCTAATGTTTGGAAGTCTGTTATTTGATTTATTTTTTGTCTATGACGTTTTCTCCTGAGTGCAACTGTCCTCTGTAGTTCTGACGTAACCTTGACGTCATCGTTTCCGGTACTGCTCTCATATCTTTTACAACTCGTCTCTCATTCCAATGTTCGCCTCGACTGTGTTTTAGTCGGGTTGAACCTGTCTTCGTTTTTAATTGCACTGATGGTGGCACTTGTATTTTAGAGTGCCGAAACAGCTGTTTGCTGGTTTTTTAACCGTTTTTCATTTTGAATTTGTACTTTAATACGTTGTCATATTTTATTCACTATGCAGTACAAAGTTTTCGACTACTTTTTATGTATCACATTTTATGCCTGAGTCAAAGTGTCAGGATAATGCTGAACCAAGTTAATTAATCAATAAAGAGTTTTTATGATCATTGATACTCACTTTTGGATAACTATATAATGCTCATAAGAGTTTTTCATCAGTTTTGTGCCAATAAATGTAATAACAATCGTGTGATTCAATGTGAGTAGGGTAACTAAAAAATAGAATGAACTTGTGGATCAAAGTTACCTTTGAATGACTCTGATCTTGATTGCCATTTTTAAAAATTTTATATGGTTTGAAATTGGGCATTTTTGTGTCAAAATATATTTTCTTTGTCGAACTTCATTTTCAGCTACTTCATTTCAAAATGGTTAGATAGGTCAACCATTGACTGTAACTGAAATCCCTATGTTCACATTTAAAAAGAAAATACGTTTGAAATCTTATTTATCATTTTAACTTTATCTGAATGACTTTTATTTATTTTATGCCTACATCAAAATCTTATTTATTTAAAATTGTACCTTTTTTTAATAGGATCTGTTGATTTGAATGCCATTGCAATGGCATTAGCTGGCTATACTGAAGATAAATCAGCCTTGTGGCGTGAAATCAGCAGTTCTTTGAAGGCTCAGCTCACAGATCCACATCTAAGAGCTATATTTGCTTTCTTGACTGCTGAAAATGAAAATTATGAAGAAATATTGGTACATTCCAAAATGTTAAATTTTTTGATTCTTCCAATATCATGCTATGTTTTTGTTGGTTAGAAAATGTTTTGCTAAGTTTGAAGAAAAATTAAACTGCACTTCAATACAATGTTCCTCTTTTCTGGAAGTTCTTTTTTTTTACCCAAGCTTTAAAATAGAAGTTATATATTTGTAAGAGCTTGTGTTTTATTGATTTTTAAACAAATAAATTTAATCTATGTTTATTAACTTTGTATTTTTAAAAACAATTCAATACATTCGTACTGAGAAGTTAACTATTCAGCACAAACAAATAAAAAGTAGAATATATTGATATGCATATGACTGTAAAAATCGTATGTATATCAATTTTTAAAAAGTATTGACATTTCTCAGCATGAAATGTTTTTTTATTTCTTTTAACATTTTCCAAAATTTTGTTTAAAAATGCATTTTACTTAAGGTCAACTTCTTGCAGCCCCTTGAATGTTGTTAAATAGAAAACCAACTGTGTAATATGAACTGCATCATTTAAGCCAAGATTTTAAATGCAGTGACAAAATTTGCAGATCTTATTTTAAAAAAAAAATGATATGATATGAGATTATTGAATTCAAGTTAGTTTGAATATTATCAGTTTTTTTTTTTTTTTTTTTTTTTTTTTTTTTTTTTTTTTTTTTTTGCATATTTTTCTTTGTCATCATTAATTTTCCATCAGCTTAGCAAATTATTTATAACATTGTGAGTTTCAATATTTTGGAATTCTAGCTGTACTTTCTTTTGATTAATCTTTAATTTTGGAGTTTGCCCCCTTCTTTTTGCCTGTTATTAACATATCTGGAATTGTAGTAACTAGAAAGAACAAACTTTGCCACAATTGAATATTTTGCTCTAAGGCCTGCATATATATATATATTTTTTTTAATCTCTATTTTACAGTGTTTAAATTTACAAGTGAGATATAAACTTTTGAACATGACTCTTTCTTTTTACTTTCTTCTATATCTTATAATATATAGAAGAAAGTATTGGTTTCGTGCAAATTTTCGAATTTTGACAGATTTGAACGTTTTGAGGTGTGCTGAGTCTATTTTGACCATTTTTGGAAATGTCTATCTGTGTGTGTGTGTCCATGTGTGTGCCCGTTTTTTTTGTGGCCGCTCTATTACAGCAAAAACTACCGCATGAAATCAAATGAAATTTGGTACACATATGTGCCACTGTGTGAACTTGTGCCCATTGGTTTTTGGTGCGAATTAATCCAAGGGGGTGGAGCAGTGGGACATTTCTTGAGTTGTGCGTACCTGCTATTCCCCAGGAAGTAACTGGCAGAATCAAACAAAATTTGGTCCATATGTTGCCCTTAACATGTACAGGTGCTGATTCAATTTCAATGTGATTGCTCAAGCAGGGGCTGAGCTATAGAACGTCTTTTGTTGTCACTTGTGTCTGCTGTATCTCAAGAAGTAATGAACGGAATCAAACAAAAATTTATCAACGAGTAGCCTTTTGAGAGTACAAGAGCTGAAAAGGGGGTGGTGCAATCGAACGTTCTTTCTTTTTCATTGCAAATGCTGTATCTCGAAAAGTAATGCTGCATTCTGGATGAAATTTGGAATAAATGTGAACCTGTATGTAAACTAGCATTGGTTCAATTTTGTCGCCAATCGCTCCAACAGGTGCTGATTTTTATTTATTTATTTTGCGAATAAAAATAGCTTTATTAATGCAACAATAATGAAAGATAAATCGTAGTAGACTGTCGTCTGCATATTTCTCGTGATTTTAATTGTATGGAAATGATTGGAAATATTATCTCGATGATTTAAAAATTTTAACTGCTGCCATCTTATGTTTGTTAACAGACGAAATATTTTTGATTATTTCAAGCAATGCTTTTAAAATAACTTTCAATTTTCGCTCTTTGCTTTGCTTTTGCGATAATTCGGAAATTGGGACGGTCCTCAAGTTTTTTGTCTGCATAATTTTATTTTTTCTAGGAATATTGCTTTCTCCTCAAGCATGGGAAGGGGTTAGAATTCATTTAGGTACTAAACTTGTTTTAATGCTTTTATGATTCTTAGGTATTTTTAAATAGTGACAAGCTATGGAATTTTGTATCAAGAAAAATCCTGTTTTATGTTATACATCAGAGCTAATGATTTAAGTTGATACTGTATGCATATGTGTGTGTAAAAATTATGTCCTGATGAAATACTTTTCCCCATTACGTATTTTATTACAAATCATAAACATACATGCTTTTATCTGTTTGTATGTGTAACATATATGTTACTGTGAAAGACTGAAACCTAGTAAATGTTGACATTCTATCAATGAATATCAGCATTCACATCTGTGAAAGACTGAATATGTTGTGAATTATCACTGGTTAATATTGACATTCTCCGATTTCAGTTTCTCACAATAACATATGAGACTCTACACTCTATGAGTCATAATAAACATTTCTGGAAAAAATAAAACCATTTTTTCCCCTTTTTTTTACAGAATGAGTCAAAGATTGCTGTTCAAGATAGGCTAGCTTTTGCTTGTTTATATTTAAATGATAGAAAAGTAAGCCTTTTGGTTTGTTTATTATTTATATGAATTATTTATGTTGGCAAATGTAATGTACTCAGTGCAATAAACTCGATTCCATCTTTGGGCTAATTTTAAGTATGGATTATGGGAGTTTTGGCAATGCTTAAATTATTTGATGCATCATCATACAAAATTTAGATTGCATGATTATGTCATCATGTATGCAAAAAGAAAATGTTGACCTTCATTAAAAAAATATTTAAAAAATGGCAGCCCTACTTTCAAAGATGAGATATCCTACCTCATGTATTGTTCATGTGAAGAGCATATGTTTCTTTGTGCATAAAATGCTTTTTTTTTATGTAATAATTAGGTAAAATACTCTTTTTTTTAATTAAATTTACTTAAAATCCCTTTTTGTTGATAAATTTATTGTATAATTTGCATTTTTTAATGCATTGCAACTCTCAAACTATCACATAAAATTATTGCGTTCTTCAAATCTAAAATATTGATAAAATCTTTTTTATACAAAAAAAGTGTAGATTTTATTGTAAAATTCTTTACTTTTAAAAATACAAAGAGTTAATGCAATTGATATGCTTAGGAGCCTTAGAGACCTGCTGGTTAGTGGGTTGCAAATTTTTTCCTACCCTAGTGTAGCACTGAAACACTTCCAAAAGATTTTTCCACCAATGGGCCTATACATTAAAATTTTAATATGCATAAATAAAAAAAATAAAAATCAGTTAAACTATTAATTTATTGGATGAAGAAACAATAAGTAGCAAGAAGGAAAGTAAAAAATTGAAAATAGATCTTCAGAAACCCTCAAAGTTTATGCACAAGTAGTGTAAAACTTTATTTTTAGCATTTTAGTTTTTGGTTTTAAATCATGAGCTGTTTTCTTCCTGATGTGTGCAGGAAGTGCTTTATTTGTTTATTTATTTATTTACTATAGCTTTCTGAATTTTTGGATGGTTTGAAAACAAAGATGGCTGAAACTGGAAATGTTGATGGAATATTATTAACTGGTGATTTGTTTTTAATGCTCCATTTTTACTTTCTGAATTATTGCCCTTTATTTATGGCTGTTGTCTTTTGTTATTCCTGGTTTAAACATTAGTAAAATCTGACTCTAGGAATTGTTGTTATACTTATATTTTACTATTTTACTTTCATTCACTTAAAATAATATTGCACTAGACATTAAGCTAGATTTTGCAGATGGTAATACATAATATTGGTCAATATACTTACCGTAAAATCCCGAAAGTACCCCCCCCCCCCTATTTTCTAAACAAAACTTGTTAATTTCAGAAGGAGAGGTTTTAATTGAGATTTTTTTTGAAAAATTACCCAAAATAATTATTTTTAGTAGTATAAATTTTTGAGTACAGAAAAGAAATAAATAAATAGGAGTTAATATTAATGATGATTGAGAAATTAATTAATAAAAACCTGTCAATTTTCTAGTAGTGATAAATTACATGCCGGTACTTTTTTTTTTTTGAAAGAAAGGATTTTGCACCTTAAGTTGGCAAAACCCCTATAATATATCACTTGAAAATTCTTCATTCAGTGAATGTTCTAAAGTTACAGTAAAAGAAGCAAAATTTTAATGTTCTTGTTTCAGAATAGAAGCAAAAATCGCAATCACCACTGCAAATTCGTTACAAAGATCGTAATTTCAAAAACTGAGCTTTACAAAGTTCCCGAACGTAAACACCGACAAATCTCTTATTTAATTTTGTAAAATATACATTTCTGATGGTTGTAAACTCGTTCAATTACTTTATTTCTCCTTTAAAAAAGGTTATTTTCAAGTTTTGCGGTACTTTTTAAGCAACGCATTTCCAAAATGGTGTTACGTTTTCAAAATGGCAGCGTGTTGAAGGTTGTTCATTTTCACAAGTCAGAACAAAAATGTTCTTTCCAGAGTAAATAAAAAGCAGTACAATCATATAAATTTCCTTTGTAATACATATGAACAAAACAAAATGCGCCATTGCATCAAAAGGAGTCTAGACATTTTGGAAGGAATAAGCCATGGAGACCTTTTTTTTCTTTTTTATTCAAATCATTGTGTTTTCTTTTCTTTTCTTTTTTTTTTTTTTTTTTTTTGAAAGAAAAACCCGCATATGGAGAGGGAAACTAAACCTCTGTAAATGTTTTCCAAGTAAAGCAGAAAATGTTATCTTTTTTTTTTTGGAGGGAGTGGCAAATGAAGATGACCTGAAAACTTTTCAGGTGAAAGGGGGGGGGGGGTATATTCAGGATTTTAAAATGATTTCACTTTGCACAAAAGGGGGGAGGGCTATAATCGATAGGGGGGTTACTTTTGGGATTTTACTAATAAGTTTTAGATTTAAACCACAAGTTAAAGATTAAGTGAACCAAAATGACCAAATATAACATACATATTTTTTTTTTCTTGTGTTGCAAAATCAACACAAAAGTGGATTGCTAATTTTTGTATAGTTCTCCAAAATATGGTTCACCATTTCCTCAAAATTATCCTTGTTTACCTGTTGCACTGTGTCTAACTGTGTGTTTGTTAACCTTTTTAGGACCATGAGCAGTCTTGCATAATATAGACGAACGCGCGAACGGCGTTCGCAGAAAATTTTTGGCTTCGCAGAAATTTTTTTTTCAAACTGATAACGTTCATTTAAAAAAAAAAAAAAAAAGATTTTTTTTTTTTTTGAAGGGAATTTTTAAGAAAATCCCAGAATTTATTTCTGTTAAAGCCTTTCTCCAAAAGCCTTTTAAAGCACTTGTGTAAAAAAAAAATAATGGTTTTGGCAGTTTTCTTCAGTTGGTGAAAAATAAGCAATGTTATTGTAAAAAAAAAATTAAATGATTTAAAGCACTTTTTTTTTGTATCTTTCATATTTGAATATAAATTTAATTTTTAATTCAAGGGTGAGCTAGGCAAAATTATTATTTGCAGAAAATTTTCCGGTTAGGATTTATGTTCGCAGAAAGCTTTTCGTTTTATCTAAGTCTGACCATGAGCTTTGCTAGTCCTAGATGTATACTTCTAATTGTAAAAATGTTCAAAATCAGATGCAGAGTTAAGATATTGAAAGTTTGAAGCAAAAATAAAAATGATTCAAAAAATACAAAATTTAACTTTTTATACGGGCCCTAGGTCCCCTAATTAATATTTAGAGAAATAATCTCTATTGATAACTATTACTAACACAAAAAACTTGAAATTTGTGCGACCGAAATTCAAGGAGATATTCCAGTTTTAAGGCACCATACAGAAGATGAGATTGAAACTTATCGCCCTTTCAGGAGAATGACATGTCGTCAAAGTAAGAAAAATAAGACATGTATATTTTTCATTGCTATTCAAAAATAAATGCAAATGTTTTGCCGTCATATGCAAAAACACGCTACAAAACCTCGAATAATTTGAAAAATCATACTCTATTCACACAGTTAATTCTAAACACTTGATAACCACTAGATTTTCCCCCCAAAAGGTATCATCGATGGCGAGTGAAAAGTCACAAAATGCTGCGTTTCATATCTCAGTGAATATTGGTCGTATTATTTGCAAACTTTTTGTGTTGAAATTATTTTTCAAGGGATATTATTTCCCTAAATAAAAGTTAGAGTGCCTATGGCCCGTTTAAAAAGTTAAATTTTGTAGTTTTTGACACATTTTTATTTTCACTTCAAACTTTCAATATCTTAACCCTGCATCTGATTTTGAACATTTTTGAAAATGGCTAGGACTAACGGTTGCAAAAATAAAAGTTTCCCTAAAACGGAACACCCTGTAGAAACTTGTGATGGATTTTTTTTTTTTTAAATACACAGTATTTTAACACAATAAATTATTTTTGATAATACAGTAAACTCCTGATTATTCACGGAATGGGGTAGCATATTAACTGGATTGTGTACAATGGCTAAAAAAATCAAAAACACTTACCTATGCATTTAAACTATAGCTAAAAACAATAACAGCATAAAAGCAAAAGAATTTACTGAAAACAGATTACACACATATACTGCCGTGCTAAGCACAGATGTGGTATCTGCACATTTTATCAAAATTGAGTTATTGTCACCAGGTGGTCGTTAGTAATTTAATTTACCTAAATGTCAAGTTTTTTGGCGTTTTGTGAACGCGAAATATTAAAAAAAGCTTTAAGAAAAAAGTCGTAACTGCACAGTTAGCGGAGTTTGCTAAGGCAATTTGAGCGTAAGTGACAAATACTAAGCCTTTAAAGTGGTATCTGCGCAGTTACCACTTTTTTCCTTAGTATTTTTTGTAGATACGACTTTTATACCTTAGTAAAGCAGCATATTTAATAATGGAGCAGCTTATTGTAACACAGAATATTAAAATTAGTTTACCGTTGAATAGTTGATACAGGTTCATATTAAAAACTAATACAACTTTGCATAATTGTTAAAGTAAATATTCAGCTTTTTCTATTTAAATGTTTATTTAAAATGCAAATTCTAAAAAGGAAATGCATGTAAAATATTCATATCTAATTCTTTCATGCAAAAAAAAACGCATTTCATTCTACGGCCAGTAATATTTTTATTTAAGTATCGTCTGCTGTCAAAATTATCTTCATGCTCGGTAAAAATGAATCTAGAAAATAAAACATTATAAAAAACATTCTTTGAATGCAAAAAATGGAAAACTGTTATGGATTACAGCTAAGTCTAAAGAAAGCAGATGCTTTCAGTATTATTTAATGATACTTTGAGCATGTTTTACTAAGCTATTTTTATCGTATCTGTGCAGATACCCCTAAAAATGCCTAGTAATTGTCACTTACGGTGAAAATAGCTTAGTACATGAAAAGGTTTTGAAAAGAAAATTTGTCGTAACTACATTTATTAATTTTAAATTAAGATTTTTACAAAAATATTTTCTTACGGTTTTTAGATAAGTTATTTACGAAACAACTACCGCAAGTTGAGCATTTAATTAAGTCATAAATCAAAAGAAATGAGTTGTAAAACTTTAATCGTCAATTTCTCATTTTGACTGCAAACTGTGCAAACAGACGAAGTAAGGTTTTGCCGAAAACGTGTAGGGGAGACAAAGAAAAGGGGTTTTTTTTGAGCAAAACTGGTCTGGTCACTCATTTACAGGTTTAAAGAGTGTAAATGTGAAAATGGGGTTTAATTTAGTCAGGTTTTGGTGACATAGGAAGGTTTGATGTAATTAAAATGGAGGGGTAAGAAAGAAATATGTATGTGTAAAAGCAGATTTTGTACTTGGTAAGTTAAAATGTGTGCATTTTTCTTCATTCAATAAGCCATTACCACGAAAAAAAAAGTGTAAAAGGTGTAAAAGACAGCAAATGAACTGCTAAGTGAATAAATACATGACATGACACCCCGAAGTCCCCCGCACTTCGTCCCTTTCACAGTTTACTGTATTAAGATTCTAATGTCTCAATAACATGGACAACATAAAAATTATAAACTATTTGTATTTTATAGTTTACTAGTGGTCAGGGCCAGATTTGGATGTGTGGAGGCCCCGGGGCAACGAAGGATTGGAGGGCCCTAATCAGGGTTCGAAAAGATCATCATATTTTCGAAAATATCCGATACTTTGATATATATCCGAATATTTTGATATATATGTATATATCCGATATTTTCGACCCGTGAAAGTTAGGATATTTTGTAAAAATTTTATTGTGGAGGCCCCTTTGTTGTGGAGGTCCCAGGGCAGTAGCCCCGCCTGCCCTCCCCTAAATCCGGCCCTGCTAGTGGTACCCACACGGCTTTGCCCGTAATAGAAAAATTAAAAGGTCTTTTGGTTCGCTTGTATATTTACAAATTATGTATGGTGAATTTTCTCGCCAACTGGCTCGTACCCATGTTACGGTTCCACGTTACGATAATTTCGTAATTTACTTGTCCATCTTATGATAATTTTGTTCTTAAAATTGGAATAGAAAAAGAACCACATCGAATTTTCGGAAAATCACTTCGAGGTGCACACCCCCATGCTACAAACTAACATTGTGCCAAATTTCATGAAAATCGGCCGTACAGTCTAGGCGCTATGCGCATCACAGAGATCCGGACAGAGAGACTTTCAGCTTTATTATTAGTAAAGATTTAATAAATTTTGAGCTTAATGGAAACGTATGTCCCATTATCCTTAAAAGTGTTTAACCATTAATGCTCAATAAAATGAATAAGATTTATATAAACCACAGTTTTGTAAATTGAGCATTATTCTGACTTCAATCTTTTTTAAAAAAGTCTAAATTCTAGGTTTAACAAATGACGGTCTATCATTGATTCAGAGGTATGTTGATACCACCGGTGACCTTCAAACGGCCAGTCTGATCATCCTTCATACTCTGCCCAGCCAAGCTTGTGGGGACCCTAGGGCAAGAGCTTGGGTGCAGAGCTACAGAAACCTTCTTGATACATGGATGTTATGGAAACAAAGGTATGGTTTGATGTCTGGTATTAGTCGATTGGCTTGCACTGACAGGTAAATCTTTTTCCATTGATTCAATGGTGTTCCTGGCACAAGTGTCACCAGGGCGGTAATTTTAGGCAGTGGCGGATACAGCCGGCGGGCAACCGGGCATTTGCCGGGCGGGCAGGTCATGCTTGGGGCCGATCAACTGACAGCAAAGTCTTTCGGGCCTGTCTACTAACAGCAAAATGTAAATTTTGCGCGCATGTGTTTAGAATAACGTAAATTCGCAAAACGCAGCCTCAGCTCCTCTTTACGCATGGTCTAAAGTTTGCGGGTGGTGGGAGGCAGGGCCCTCAGAAAGAGGGGAGGAGGAGGAATTTCTGAAATGGGGCTTTCCCGGGCCTGATTGCCACGCATGCTGACTAGGTCTAGGGCTGGGGACCCATGTTCCTAAGGGGCCCCAAATGTTTCAAAGAATTGTGCATAGCATTTCAACGATATGAAAAATACATGATGTACTTAAAAAAAATGACTTATTAATTGGAAAAAAACTTCTTTAAAGGGGAATTTTTAATCATTCTGCCAGTAACGAATTTTTTTGGTCACGATTATGAGGGGGCCCAAAGGGGATTCATAAATGTACATAAGTGATTTATACATAGTTGTGTGATTAGACAAAGAGGCCTCCAAAAGTGCCGTGCTTTAAAAATGTAAATCAAATACACAGGGAGGCTCCAAATTAATTTGGGCCTAGGGCCTCACTTTTAGTTAGTCGGGCCTTTGGGCTGCCAATATGTTATTAGTGGTATAATAAAAAACAAATGAATAAATTATTTAAAAAAAAAAAACAGGGAAACCTTAGCGGTCGTAAAAAGTTAAAATACTTTTGGTCTCTTTGACGCTTTTATTTAAAAATGACAATTCACAATAGCTATAAAATGCAACTTACAACAACAGCCGACCTGAGATCATGTCAGCTTAGTTGGAGAATAGGGGCCCTGCTCGGGCGACCCTGTTTATAACAATTGGAATAAAAGTGAAAAAATATTTTTTTTTCCGTAAAATTATTTTAAAAAATGCAATCTTAAAATACCACTGAGGAGTATGAAAGACTCTAGATTATTAAGATTGTAAAATCAAAGGCCAAAGGCGGCCGAAATGTGAGTTTCAACATTTTTTGACGAAACAAAGTATTCTGTACGCTGTACAAACTCACGGTTTCGGGCCCCTCAGTTTAAAAAGAAAAATAAGTTGATAAAAACCAATTTCGGAAGAATTCCGTGATCCCCAGAATCTCTCCCCCCCCCCCCCACACACTTCCTACTATCATCAAAGATCGTGTAAAATTTAAATTTTTGGGCTTCAATTTTGAATAACTTCATAAGAGAACAGCCGAATCCACTTCCGCCATAACATGGAATTCCAGTTTCGAAAATTCGCTAGAGCAAAGTACTCGGACCTCTCCCATTTTTTTAACATTCACAAAGATGGTCTAAAACTGTGTTTTCAAATTAACAGTATCAAAAAATTTTTGGGAAATTGCTCCGTCCCCTCCTTTCTCTCGACATCATCAATAAAGAACGTTTTAAATCTCGTTTTTAGTGCTTCAATTTCGAAAATTTTCCGGGGTGAACCTTCTGAAAACTCCTTCTCCTAACATCACTGAAGGTCAGCAAAAATTTCGTTTTTGGAACTTAACTTTCGAGTAACTGCCGGTGCCTTAGTCTTTACCAAAAAAGGCTTTTAAGACTTCAATTTGAAAATTTTCTGGTGAATGGCCTCGGAATCTATCTCGACTTAAGGGGTCACAGTACTTTTCAAACATTTTTTTTTAAATTTAAGTAAGTTTAATATTCCTTTGAAACCATAACATGCATACTTATTTCGTAATCAATAATTTATTTTCAAAATTTAAAAATATTGCCTACTTTTTTTAAAATCCAAAAAAATGAGGAAAATCTCAATTTTTTAAAATTCCTAAGGTTTTTTTACTTTTGCACTAATTTAAAAAAAGTTTTTTGCTAAACGATCACTATAATCATCTCTCTAAAAATCTGTGCATTCATTTGGTTATGAATTTATTAGAAAATTTTCTTGTTGTTGGATTTAACATGTGATGATCCAAAAATTCCCCTGCAAAATGAAAACGGATGATTTTTTTTTTTGTTGTTGTTTTTGAAATGTTGCACATGTAACGCACCCATCTGTATCAAACTTTTCCGCATTAGGGTAAAAAACAGAATCGAAAAAAAGAAAAATTAATTTGAATTTTGACATCTTGAATTCAAATTATGTTTTTCGCAATCACGAGTATGTGTGTGTGTGTGTATGTAGGCGTGTGTGTGGGGGGTATGTGTGTTTGTGTGTAGGGGTATATGTGTAGGCATGTGTGTTTGTGTCTGCGTGCAGGTATGAGTGTGTGGGTAGTTGTGTGTATGAGTGTTTGTGTGTGTGTTGGGGGGGGGGGGGAATGTGTATGTTTGTGTCTGTGTGCAGGCATGAATGTGCGTAGATGTGTGTGTATGTGTAGGTGTCTGTATGTGTGTGTAAGTGTTTGTGTATGTGTGTAGATGTATGTATGTATGTGTGTGCGTGTGTGTGTGTACGTGCGTGTAAGTGTAGGATATGGACGCAATCTGGAGACGGTTTTCGCTAGAGGAGCAGCATCATGAAGTCGGTCGACGGTGGTGCTGCAGAGGGAGGGGGGGGAAATAAAATCATAGCACATCAAAACAGTCAAATGAAAGCAATAAACAATCGTGATTGCTCAAAAAAAAAAAGAGTTTTATCCTCCACCCTGTTGTATAGGCAGGGTTGGCAAAAACCCGGTTTTTTTTAAAAAAGCCCATGGACCCAGGGTTTTTTGGGTTTTTTTAAATAAAACCCAAAAAAACCCAACTAAAGCTGGGTTTTTTTTAAAGAAATGTGGGTTTTTTTGTCTTTTTTTAGGGAATATGTAGGGTACTTGTAGCATATTGTAGCGTAAGTATATGAACAAAGCACAAGAATTGTCTTGGGGTAAAAAAAACTGGAAAACTAGTTAAAATTCAGGGTTTTCTGAAGAAGAGTATGAAAGACGACGAAACCCAAGAATGGTGAAGTTTCAGATTTTTTAGTTTCCATGATTACCAACAGTTAAGGCAAAATTACTTCTTGAGTGATAAAATCTATTGTTCGTTTTTAATTACTACTATTTTTTTTTGCATTTTACTTTATTGTATTTCATTTTTTTAATGCAAAACTACTGTAGAACCTCAAGTAGTTTAAATCCCTATTTACTGAATTCCATCTTAATCAAGACATTTCTTTAAATTTTATGTTGCCTGTTTTTCTATTTCTGTGTACAGATTAAGAAATATTAAACTTTTTTATAAGGTAATGAAAATACTGTACATCCTATTCTGTTTTCTGTCCAACCATTTGTAAAACCTGTTAATTTCTAAAAAAAATATAACTTGTTAATTCGAAATTTGTGACGTGTCGGGTTGCAGAAAATAATTCACATGAAAGCCTTTTGGCTAGAGTCGTTTCCTCTGTACAATCTACAAATATCGAGAAAACCAGACGTGACAGGACTTAGTCAAGATAATTTGAGTTATTTATTGACCAGTTAAAGATAAAAGTTAAATATATATTTTTTAAATCTTTGAAGAATTTTTAATGCCGTTAAGAGTTAAGAAATACTATTAAAGTTCAAAATTCATTTTTTGTGTCCAATGTCTGTGGTGAAGAACAAATAAAATAGAAGTTTAAATTGTAAAAGAATTTAAATTAATTACCTTTTTAAAAAACTTCTCAAAAAATTTAAAAAAACCCAAAAGTGGGCTAAATAATGGGTTTTTTTAAATGGGTTTTTTCAAAAAAACCCGTTGGGTTCAACCCAATTGGGTCCAATCCGGCCAACCCTGTGTATAGGTGACAGAAACATGACTTGAAGATAAAACATAACTTACGTTTAATTAATGACTTATCAAACACTGCCTTACCTATATGTCCTCTGAAGTTCATATAATGAGGAGGAGGGTCGATACGACTCAAAAACTGTTCAAAATATTCAGCAGCACTTATTTCTAGGTCATCAGAACATGATGCAGTCGTTACCGACTCGCTTTCTTCATCACACAAAAAGACCGACTCATTCTCATCCAAATAAAAGAGCGCTGGATATTTTTTTAGGAATGATACAAACGACTCGTTGAGGTGGTTCACGTAATCTCTTACGTTTTTGTGCGCTTGCCCGACATGGATTAATAATGTTGCGTGGTGTAAGCCTCCGCCCAAGTCTCTCAGTCGTTTCTCGAGGAATGAAACGCATTCTTCTTCTGTAAGGTTTACTGTATCGTCATCTTGAACAATAAAATAATGAGTTTGTGACAGTAAAAAACTTTTAAATCTCTCTCCGGGATAGTTTGCATTTATGAAATCCTTAACCCAGTTAGTGGCTTGACCTAGGGGAAAAAAATCGCTATGATAGTACATTATAATGACTTTTGCTTAGCGCAAAAGTGGTATCTGCAATGAGTTCAAAATGAGAAATTCCCGCTTAAGGGGTCACAGTACCTTTCAAGCAATTTTTTTAAATTTAAGTAAATTTTATATTTCTTTGAAACCACAACATGCATACTTATTTCTTAATCAATAATTTGTTTTCAAAATTTAAAAATATTGCTTAGTTTTTTTAAAAATTCAAAAAATTGAGGAAAATTTCAATTTTTAAAAATTCTTCAGGCTTTTTTATTTTTGCACTAATTTAAAAAAAGTTTTTTGCTAAATGATCACTATAATCATCTCTAAAAATCTGTGCATTTATTTGCTTATGAGTTTATTAGAAAATTTTCTGTGAGTAATTATGTAAAAAATCAAAGTTTTTTTTTTTTTTAATTTGGTTTTTATAGATTTAACATGCTCTAAAATTTTGAGTAATTTATAAAATGCTTATCCAATGCACAGTTTTGTCAAATATGTTATCTCAATTGCAAAAAGTATTACTTTAAAGCTGTATCTTTAATAGAAAAAAATCCTTAGGGATATAATGACATGAAAACACAAAAAAAAACCATCATCGAGAAAAAGCAGTTTAAAGTTTTTCTTTTGCGTAAGAACACATAGCGAGCATGGCCTAAAACCACTCATAACTTTTGAAATATTTGAACTAAAGCAATGAAACTTTTCCCCTGTGTTCGGAATAGTTTTTAGTTTTGAAATAAGCAATAAAAAATTTTTTTTTGATCGTTTCATCATTTTTGAGGTACTGTGACCCCTCAAAATCACCAAAGATCTTCTAAAACTGCGTTTTCAGAACTAATACTTTTTAAAAAATTTCTGAAGAGAGCCCCCGGAACCACTCTTCATACCATATACTCGAAGATATTTTAAAATTCTGTTTTTAAATTTTCACTTCCGAAAAATTGCAGCAAGAGAAACCCTGAACTAACATCACCACATAGTCTAAAATTGAGTTTTTAAGTTTAAAATTTCGAAAATTTTCCGGGGGAGAGGCCCCGGACCCCCCTATTTCAGATTCAATGTTAATCTTTCCATTACATTTATACTACTAGTACTTGAATGACTACCAGAAGCCAGAAAGTTAAGTCCTCATATTTAAGTGATATCCCAATCGTTAAGTAAAATTTAATATCTATAAGAGCTATGGGGCCGCTAAATCTCCTAATGCCAGGGCCGATTTTTTCAACCAATCCGCCACTGATTTTAGGTACCGTATTTTCCTGCGTATAATCCGCGTATTATCTGCTAAAAAAGGCAATGTTTATGAGGTGCAGATTCTATGCAGCCGCAAATTATCTGTGATTTTTTTTTCCCTTAACACCAACGCATTGAACCTTATTATTTTTACAGTAGGATTCACTGATCGAGACCGTATGCCGACTGAATGTTGTTTATTTTACGAAGTATGCATGTTCTTCTTCGCTGCCTGCCTGTATGTTGGTTATTTTACATTGCTTGAATGTTCCTCTTGGCGATTCAGGTCATGAAAAATAAGCAAGATTACAGTGAAATAGGTAGCCATTTGCACAAGATTAGACCATTTGCTCCTTTGTCTTGACTCTTTGTTTTTCAAGTAATTATCGTACTATAATCAAGATTTCAAGAAGAAATCATTATATTTTAGATTATATTTCAGATTAATTTTGATTATGCCTTCAAAGTAATTACTTTTTCACGTTTTTAGTTTAGTTGCTCAAATGATATGTTAAATTCAAACTTTATTTTTTTACATTGGATTATACGAAGCTTTTTTTTTCAGGCCAATTTTAGGACTTGCGGATTATAGGCCGCCCACGGATAATACGCAGGAAAATACGGTACCATCCCCTCTTCTCTCACAAAAAAAAAAAAACTTTTAATGATTTTTGTTAACTCATTTTTATTTTTGTGGTCTAGCGAAAGTTTATAATAAAAGAGGAGTATGTATTACAAATGCATTTTGTGTAAAATTTGCCACAGACACATCTGTAACCACTGCCTACTTGCAACATTGTGCTCTATTTTCATTAAAATTTGATAGATGAAATGTAATTTAAGATATGTAAAGGAATTTTTCTGAATGAAAGTTTTATATTTTCCATAAATACTTATGTCCATTTTGTGTGTCAACCGGGTTATGTACTTCTTGATTTCATTGTGAATTATTTTTAAATAGGGTAGTCTTCTCAGTAAATGCATTCACTTTCAGATATTCATTAAACCAGCATTTGGTGCATAGCAGTAAGTATTTTATTGGGGAATGTAATTATTAACAAGGGAAGAAACTTAGTGGTGGAGGAGCCTGGGAGGAGCACCACTAATTTTTAGTAGTGCTCCTCCAGGAGACACTAGTTTCTCAAAAATAAAAATGATTTTTTAAATGTTTTTTTCTGTAATTTTTTATGTGTTTAGAACAAATTAATTTTGAAAAAAAGAAAGAACTTATCGCTCAAAGTTGGTCTTGGGTCTAAGGAGTTTCAATCTAGAATTTTAATTTTAATGTGAATATTGATACTCTCTGCCAAACACTGTGCCTCATGAATGTTTAAAACTTTCCAATTTTTCTAGGGCGCTGTTTGATGTTCGTTGGTACAACAGCAATCCATACACTTGTAAACCTGCACAACAAATCTTTGTGAGTTGCAACTTTTGTAGGCGATCTGTTTCCCAACATATTCAGTATCGACAGCCCATGCC
Organism: Uloborus diversus; assembly: GCF_026930045.1. Classification (NCBI taxonomy): domain Eukaryota; kingdom Metazoa; phylum Arthropoda; class Arachnida; order Araneae; family Uloboridae; genus Uloborus; species Uloborus diversus. The sequence goes on from NC_072734.1 coordinate 17,585,543, forward strand.
CAGGTTTTCTCAGCCTGCTGCTGCCGCTGCAGCAGCTGCAGCTAATGCAGCTGCAGTCAATAGAAAAGTGAGTCATTTCTTTTACCTTTTTGTCAGAGTGTATTTCATGAAACTTTTATTTAATTCCAGCGTTTAAGTTTCCAATGATTATATTTTTAACTATTCACATATGAATATCACCTGTCACTGAATACGGCTCAACTTTTCATCAGCACCTTTTTTTACTGGTATGCATCGCATGCAGCATTGATAGATCCACATGATGCCAAAATCATGTAGCACTATTTACAAACAATGTGTAGTCATAATAGTATGTTAGTATTATATTATATCTTAAATTAAGAGTTGAAGAATTTTATTTTTTTAGAACAAAAAAAAAGAGTGGGTGTCACACTCAGGATTACATGATGAATTATGTTTTAAAATTTTTATTTAGATTGCCATATTTTGCTGTGGCATACAATCCGCGAGTCTTAAAATTGGCCCGAAGAAAAAAAAATTATATGATCCGCGGGTAATACAATGGCAAAAAAATTGTTTTGATTTAGTATGCAATTTTAGCTACTAAATTAATAACGTGAAGAAGTAACAACTTTTAAGGTACAGTAAAATCCCTCTAATGCGGACACTAACGGGACAAAAAAATTTTGTCCGCAATAGAGATGTGAGCGCAGGACAGGGGTTTAATAATGTTATTTACATTGAAACTGTGGAATTAAAAATTGTCCGCCTTTGAGGGGTTTTACTTAGAATCAAAACTTAAAAATAGGTTTTTTTCAGAAAATGATTACTTCTTGAAATCGTGATTATATTTCGCTTATTACTTAAAAACAAAGAAGCAAATGTTCCAATCTTGTGCAAATGGAGGCTTTTTCCTTGTTTATTTTACACAGCCTGAATCACACAAGAGGAAAATTCAAGCTATGTAAAATAAACAACCTGACAGGCAGCAAAACAGTCTCTGATGGTGAATCCTGCTGTAAATTGAGGTTCAATGCATTGGCAATGAAAAAAAAATAAAAGCGCAGATAATCCGCACGTCACTAATTTTTACACTTCTTTAACAGATAAGTAGGAAAATACAGTAGCTAACTTTGACTGAATGATTCAAGTAGTTCATAAGTAAGCAATTTACTGATGTTGAATGTAATGAGTTGAGTTTTAGAAGGAGGCAGAAGATTCTGATGAGGATTTTTTGACCTTATTCCAACTTCAAAAAAGTGTGACATATGATGCTTGAAAACTTTATAAGTTAAAATAGGTCTGCAGTAGATATTGATTGATTTTTGCAAAGTTCCTTGCATTGCTCTTGAAATACATAATTTGAATCAGACCCACAAAAACATCAACTTAGGTAGCTACTTATACCTGGAGGCTGTGAGCATTTTATGTGTCTGTGTCACCCCTCCAATATTTTCTGAGAAATTGCTTTTTAAGAAGTAAATTTTTAAAGCATAGGCGTAATATCAATATGTTCCAGAAAAACTTGGAAATACTCAAGTTTTTCTTTGCTCTACTTTTTATTATTTCGCTTTAATCTGCTTTTTAATTTAAAATATTGTATCATAAAGTATTATTTGATTAACAATAACTATTAATAATTTTTTAGTTGTTACATGGGTTATTATTTTATTGCTCCTCGTATATTTTAGTGTTACTGCTTCAAGAAACTAATTAGTGGAACTTGCTTATAACTAGCGCGAAGTGACCGTGATTTTTACTCGTTATAATCGAGTGCTCATAAAAAATATGTTTGTGAAAAAACTCATAAAAACTTATACATGCTTACTTTCTTACTTTTATATTTCTGAAAAGAACAAAAGAAGTTTTTTATTTTGCTTTGAACTACCTTATTATCTCTTTCTTGATATTGTTTTTGAGGAACGTGAGGCTCAAGAAACATTGTCACTTGGATCCGTCGCTTAAAAATAGTTTGAAGTTTTTCTGCCCTTTAGAAGCCATTGAATATGTTGAGGGTGTTGAATTTCAAATTCTTCACATTTGTCGTATCAAGGTCACTTTCATTTTTTCTCCTCCATCTGCATTAGCTTGGGTTTAAGCTACAATATCCTCGGAAGTATATCTCGGAAATGATAACATTTACTTTAACTAATATATGTAATTTTTAAATACTCCTCTACTCCACAAATTTCAAAAAAAGGACAGCGTCATCATCTGTTCTAAAGATTTATGTCTTGTCTCTTAACTTTTGGTTTATTTCAAAATCTTAATGGAATTTTTCCAAAAATAGATTACTCTTTTCTGAGGTGGAAATCAATAGAAATTTTATGAATCACAAAAAAAAAATTGCTCGCTTTAAGCGGGTTTGTTCGTTAAAAGCGATTTATGTTACCATAGACTTAACATTGTACCAACCCTATCATTTTGATTTCCGCACTAAAACTTCTCCTTAAAACAGGGCTCATTATGAGTGAGTTTGACTGTATCTATACTAATTTATTATCTTATTTTTTATTAATTACTTATTATTATCCCACATACTAATTATCCTTTTTTCAGTTCCTTATATATTTCAACTTATTGCTACCTTTCTATTTTTAACTCTGTAAATTAAGTCCTGTTATTAACCTATTTTGGATAGATTAATTGCTGTCCAGGATGCCGCAAGCCTCTTCCTCGTTGCTCTCTTTGTTTATCTCACATGGGCACACCAGCTGGAGTACATTGGCAGCGACAGAACAACACTGGTAATTTTACTTTTTTGCTTCAAAACTTTTGGTTGAGCTTGCATACTTTTGATTGCATAGTTATCTCTTTTGTATCTTTCACAGAAACTATTAAATTTGAATAAAATAAAAGGATACATGCCAATATAAAAATGAATTTTTATGTATTTTAATTCATGCCCTTTTTTAAATATTTACAACTTTTAGGCATTAAGTGGCACTATATAACTACAGTAAATCCTGTCTACAACAATACTGTTAGGCCTAAAAAAAACATCGTAATAGACAGGTTATTGTTATAGACAGTTTGATTATTCATGCTGACATTTTGCTGGGGCCAAAAAAAAAAAAAAAAAAGATTGTTATAGACAGGTTATCATTATAGACAGTATCGTTATACACAGGTTTTACTGTATCTTGTTCCAGACATATAATTGGATAAATATGGTGAAATAGGTCTTTAAAATGGAGATTCACAAAAAGTAGGTAAAATAGTAAGCACAAAAATGAAACCTGTTGCATGGCTACAGCAAAAATAATAAAAATAATTATGATTAACTATTATACTTGTTCAAATAAACCTTAAAATTAGAAGAAAATTTATTCTTAGTATTGCTTCCATTTTAAATTCATGCTTCACACTTAGTTGAATTTCATTGTTTATACAGTGGAACGAAAAAATCCGAACACATAATCCCACAAAGTTTTAAAAAACTGCTTGAAAATTACTACGAAACAGATACATTCTATGAAATTAATAATTACATGCAATGATTCAAGAAATGTAACTAAATACTTATGTAATGAAGGTATAGGTATAGTATTATATTTACCTTGCAAAATGATATGCATTTCACCACATGAAAAATCAGAATAAGCAAAAAATTGGCTTGGTTCAAAACATAGCATTGTTATCAAGCTTGACTTTTATTACTAAAGCGAGTGAAGGACTTGGCGGTAGGATAAAAATTTCAAAGCTCCCTCAGCCAAAAATGAGTTTTTTTTTTTTTTTTTTTAAAGAAAAAAGGGTTTGGTTTTTTTTTCTTACAGAAATTAATTCAGTTTTCTGTGTGTGAAGTTTGTGTACTTTTCAGAGGTTTATTCAATTTTCCTCATCAATTACTGTATATTAGTTCCTCACAGAGTACATACAGTACTGTAAATATTTTTCTTTTTTCCTTTATGTTCAATAAACGCTTTTTTTTTTTCTTAAATTTTATCAAAAATGTAAGAACAAATTATAGCATTAGGCTCCGTATTGTATCTTATGTACCTATTATTTTCCTAAATGGTATTTTCTTTGCTGCTTTTAAAAATCGGAACAATTTCAATACCCTAACCATCTATAGCCCCAATTAGTTTGGATTTTTGATATTCTACTGTATTTTTTATTGCAAATTTTAGGTTATAGGGTTTGAGACAGTTAACTGTTCTTCAAAAATCTTGACTTTTCTTTTTTCAATACAAATTTTTTCAGCACTAAATTACTGGTATAAGATTATAATGCATACAACTTTGTCTGAAATGGATATATGTGCTTTCTTTTTCAGAAAGGAAAAAAATAACAGATTTTTCCAATTGGCTCACGTGGTGTCAGACGTGTCGGCACGGGGGACATTCTATTCACATTTTAGGATGGTTTCAGTAAGTCATAAGTGTTCACTGCATTCTATTGTTTGTTATGTTAGTGAAATAACCATACCTTATATGTTAAAATAGTATTGATTGTATTTCTCTGTTTCTTTTTTAAATGAACATGACACTTCTGATAAAAAATAAACTTTATTAGAAAATATGAGTCATGTTCAGAAACTAGAAATGCAATGACTACTGTTATATTTTTTATGTTTTAAAACATCGTTGCATGTACTGTTATATACTTTATCTACATAGTTACCAACATTATCTAATGTTTAGTTTTAAAATGTTTTACAAACTTACTTAAAATCAACGTTTTTAAAGCACAAAACTTACAAAGAAAATATTTTATAGATGTTTCAGGATAACAAGAAACACCTTTTCTAAATGGAAAAAAAAAAGTTCTTATTCTGCCTATGATTTCTTTTTGCAGTTTCTTTTTTGTGTTTTTTTATTTGAAGCTCCCACATTTCAAGGTTTATTAAGTTTGTTCACAACTTTAATTTACTCATTGTGATAAAATTTTTAAATAGTGATCCACTATGCTAGGGACAGCTCCTTGCAGTGGCTAAATGTAGAGGTAACTCAAAGCCCATTAGATAATATTTTAGAAAACTACTTAATACAAATGTCTCTAAACTTTTCAAACCACATCCTTTTATTTTTAGTGAAGAAATTGTTCTCCCCCCCCCCCTTCATTTTGTTACAATTCAATTTCATATATGCTTTCTTGAAAGGGTTGAAAAAACAAATACTGTATTTCAAATAAGTTTATTGCAGCAAAACATTTTTACTTATTATATGATTATTGATAATATTAACTAAGATATTTGTTACATTTAATAACTATACAAACTTACAGAGGTTTCAACTGCAGCATTAGTGAAATAATTGTACAGTATTAATGCATTGAGTGGACTTGATTTCAAGTTCAAAATTTTCTTAAACCATGTTTTTGAAAAATATATCTGTTTGTTGTGTGGGCACTGAAACCCTTAGTGATAACGTTTTGCTGATTCTTATTTTCCGAGACCAATTTCATTTACTTTCCTCCTTTTTTCCTGTATATTAAAAATGAAACGTTGGCAACAGCTGCTTACCCCCCTTACAGTAATTTGATGCCCCTCTAAAGAGGCATACTCCACGGATTGGAAACTAGACTTGATAAAAGAATGGAAAATCAAAAAAATTAGTTTCATCTCAAAAGTATCAATAGAAGTGCTCCTATACTCCTATAAATCTGAAGAAAAAAAAATCCAATTTTTCTTATATATTTTTTTTTTTTTTTTTTTTTGGTCTTTGCTTCCTTGCAACTACTATTTTTCCCTTTCAATCTTCAGATACCATAATTTTTGCTGAAAAACATTTTTTTAAAACATGGCAGCGTCAAACATATGCTTCGCCGAAGATTGCGTCTCTTGTTTAGATGTTAATCCATTTGCATCCAGTAAAGGTTTCAATTATTTTGGAAGTTTATGTATTACAATATATGCTGTATTATGTTATCATATTTTATTTATTATTTCCAAAATGTGATTTATTTCTTCACTTGAATTTGGTTGTTGAACCAAATGAACCAAGAAAATGTGACTAAACACTCATATCCTTGGATTTAGATGAAACTTGGCCTGGTTTTTCTTTCCTCTTACATATTCAAAAAAGCATGCAAAAGATTTTTGATGAGTTTCAAACAGTTTAGGTTTTTTAACCTGTTAAAAGTTTTTGGGATATCTGCAGAATTATTGTTTACAAACCAGTGTTGATATAACTTTTAAGAGAATAATTTAATGTGTGAGGAATTGAGAAAAATACAATTTAAACCATTAAGTAATTTTAAACATGGTCGAGAAAACATCTTGAAATTATGAAAAAGTTTTTCACTAACTTTTGAGCTCCACACCCAGTGGAATATCACTGAGAATGAAAAAGGATTAGCATGCTTATTACATTTTTTTACTACCACTGTTATCGATTGTATTAAAAAATATATTCTGCCACATAAAAGAAATTGTCACATTTTCTATTCCTTTGTAATAACATTTTACTTTAAGCACACACAATAAATTTAAATCACTTGTAATTAAACTGCCAATATTTTGCCCTCAAGTCAAAGGCAAGAAAAATAGACAGTATGAAGTGTTCCAGCCAAGAATTTACACTGGCTCCTTATCTGGGAATTATAGCAGAGTGCTTTAATTCCACAAAAATGTCAACACCAACATGCATTCTTACAAACATAAATATATATCCTTATCTGTACAGAGTGTCCCCGTTAAACCTGCAAGACCTCTACTTTCACAACCGTTAGGCTTAGATGCAAACCTCCAATTGCAAAAATTGTCAGAATAAGATGCAGCGTTAAGATTTTAAAAGTGAAAAAGAATATTAGTGAAAAACTACAATTTAACTTTTTATATGACCTTCATAATTATGTTTAGAATAAATATGAATCATAATTATATTTAAAATTATGTTTTGATTTTTTTCTTCATTGTATATGTAGCATTACATTTATTTTTGGAGTAAGTTAAAGTCAATTCAATGTATGGCTCACACTCATATGTCACTGAAGTTTTCTTATGCCTTGTGGAAATTGCAAAGGGAATGCAACATAAAATAGTAAAGTTCAGAAAAAATCAAATTTTGGCATTCCCCAAAGTATAAGGACTCCAAATTCCAGACATAGTATGGTACTTGCTGTAACATGTTGTTTGAAAAGTTCCTATATTTGGGAGGAAAATATAATTTCCTATAATTGTTTTGGTGAATGTCACTTAGGCCTGATATAAGTTTATACAGAAAATATCTTGTAATTACATGATTAGACATAATGCTTTTACAGACATAAATGCTGATTTAAAATAGAAATAACTTGACATCGCAGCAAATTTGTGTTTGTTATTAAAAAAATGTGTACCATATTTTGGTGACATTCCTTGAAAAAGGTAAAAACTAGCGCCAAGTTTGTTCTGAAACAAATCTCAATGTAATTAGAACTAAAAATATATGTACGAACAACTTTGCCGCCTTACAAAAAAAAAAAAAAAGATCTATGCTGTAGTATGAGTGAAAAGATTTTTTTCTGCTAGGTGCCCAGTTTTCTTGTAATTTGTGTTCACACCATCAGAAATCAGCTTTAATCTCATTCTATCTCATGTGCAGGTCTAAATTCAACCATTTGTAGATAGACTGTCATCTTAAACCGTAACAGCAGCGTTTTCTGCACAATTGACTTCTAAACCATTCAGCTGCTTAAAATCTTGTTTCTTCAACACTTTTGCCCTGAATCTCTTTTTGCCTTATGTGTAGGGTTCTATTTTTAAAATAATATTTTGCATTTATAGCTTTATTTTTTCCTCTTGTTGACATATCTTTCTACATCTATAACTTGAACACAGAAAGATGATTATTTTGTAATAGATAGGATCTGCGAGAATGCGCTTCTTACTACTCGGCGCTTTCTGGCTGATTCTACCAATTACAAATGATGTTTCCACTACAAAGTCATCCGCCATCTCTCTGTGGTCAAGCTTTACTTGTTTTTGTAAATATCATATTAAATTTAAAAAGCATTTTCTTGATTTACTAAGTATGATATCGTTTCAAATGTTATATATGTTCATGTTTCACAAATTTGAAATGTTTCTATATATATTTCCCCACAGGCATCATACTGAATGCCCTGTCACGGGTTGTACATGTAAATGCATGTCATTGGATCAAGTCGGAAATCTAGCTTCTGTAATGAACAGCTGAAAAAGACTCTTCATAGGATTTTCAAAGGAATAATTATTTTTTGTTAATAATTTTAAAGCAAGTTAAAATTTTTGTACTTTTTCATGCTTGAAATGCTAATTTTTAAATTGTGCTTTTGTGTATGATTCAATCTTTGAAATAGGATGTTATAAATTCTTTTATTACAAAAATACTGTGTTAAATTTATATTCAGTTTCAAGCAAGTTTACATGTATAGCTTGACCACAGAGAGATGAAGAATGAACTGGAAGCGGAAACATTTGTCATAGGTAGAATGAGCAAGAATGCGCTGAGTAATAAGAGGTGCATTCTCGCTGATTCTATCTATTACAAAATAATAGCCAACAACATATTACAAATAATATTTCTGCTTCCAGTTCATGCGCCATCTCTCCGTGGTCAAGCTTTAGAATGATTCAATGCAGCCTTTCTGTTGATTTAAAGTGTGGATAAGATGAATGTTATTCTACAATTAAACTAACAAAAAAAACTTTCGCTGTAGGTTAAGTATTTTTAAAACCTTGTTTCTTATTATTCAATTTATTCTTTGAATCTGGTGATAACTAAGTATTAAACCAGGGATGTTTGTGATCCGAAATTTCCGAACCAATAACACACTCGAAAACTTAAAACAATTAAAAAAAAAGAAAAAAAAACTTTTAAAATGGTTTTTTTTTCCAATGATTTTTGTGTGCATATTTGAAGAGTTTTTACGGGATAGTTTTAGAGGGGAAGGGGTCGAGCTTACTCATAATTTCCAAAATTTCAGTCTTTAGAAAATTTTACTTGGGTCCACTATCACCGCTGTATTAAACAAAAACTAAATATGGGTGAATAACATTGTGACATGCGAAACTGCTAAAGATATTTCATACATCTATCAGCAAAAAAGTGTGACTTTTGAGATATAGCTAATTTGAGTGAAATTTTGTGTATATCCAAAAAGTTCACTTGGATTAATTATTCTTCATGACCACAAACCTCAAATCGCCTACACGGGGCTTTTTCTAGAGAAATCAGTTTTTCTAAGGATTTATAGGGTTTTTTGTGTTATGTATAAGACATCGCACTTACACACTTGTTCCTAAGTTAGAGATGATGATATAGTTATGATGATTGTCTGGTCCATGATACAAAACCCCTGCAGTTACCAATTTTATTTAGTTTTATCAGGTTTAAAGGGAGTCTTACCTCAGAGGTGTTTGTGATCCGAAATTTCGGACATTTCCAAAAATTTTGGGTTGTCGTTTCCGAAAATTTTGGTTTTAAAAATTAAATTGTTTTTTCAATGATTTTTGTACACATATTTGAAGAGTTTTTACGGGGAAGGGGTTCGAGCTTCCAAAAATTTGAGTCTTCAGAAAATTTTACTTGAATCGACTTGCACTCGTCTTACCTTCAAAAGATAATTAAAATTTTGAATTCATAGGGTTTTACCCATGATAATACAACTGAAAACCTTTTAGTTAGAAAAGCACTTAATGTTCCTCATGTATGATACTTTTTAACTCAAAATAATTAATGCCTTTTATAATCAATAGTCATTTTAGCTCAAGTTTTCCAAATGAAAAAAAAAAAAGGAGTTTTTAACTGGAGTATTTGAAGATAATTAAATTTTATCTAATACTGCTAAATATGCATTTTTTTGCGAGAAATTGTTTTTGGGGCCGTCTACAAATGATGTCATGCTTTGACGAAGGAGGAGGGGGGGATAAAAACAAGTGACAACATGCACATTTTTATGAAAATATGCTAATGAAAAATAGCATGGTGTGACAAAGGGGTAGGGCGGGGGTCAAATGTATGGAAAGAAAAAATGACATTTATGAACATCCCCTTCATACTTTTGTGAAAGAAAAAAACTCGAAAGAGAAAACTTTACTATGCATCAATACATTTCACATGGAGCACAAATGAGTACCAAATTATGTTAGATTTCATGCAATGAGTTAGAGTGGCTGCAAAAAAAAAGTCACAGAAATACGTTTTCAAAAAATGAAGAAATTAATTCATTAGCACATATCTTCAAAACATATAAATCAGTTGAAATTCAAACACTTTTGTTTTTGAAGGAATCTTAAATTTTGTTCCGAAATCTCCCAGAAACAGACTCCTTAAAAAGTCAATACTTACTTCAAATTCTCAGTTCTGTTGTGTGTGTGATTAATAATCCCTTTACTATTTTATTTCACCACTCATTGAATAAAATCAATACATGTTCGTAAGATTTACAAAAGTTACTAGATATTCCCAAATTGCTGTAATATTCAGGAAGTTTTTCCTTTTAGCATTGAAGTTGTGATACTTGATATATAATGTATAGCTGAATCGAAAAAATAAAAGTATTTTAATAATGCATTTCAAATAACTAGTTACAAAAGCTTTCCATTCCTAAAACTACTTGCACATATGAATCACTTTTTGTAAAAAGCGCATAAGTCCCCCAACTTTGTGAATTAATGGTTAAAGAATTTCAATAAAAAAAATGAAAAAATTCTCATAGTTTAACTTTTCAACTGTTATCCTGTCTGACCACGGATTGCATGGAAAGACAAACATCCGTTTTACAGCCGAAAATGGACGAATCTATTATTTTTTAGCGATGCCAGCTTTTGCAGAAGCAGAGTCTCATTCAAATGAGCGGAATATCGGCATCAAATTTTTACTTTCCCCCTCATTCAGATAGATTCGTCTTATCTGGACGTTTGAAAATTCCATACAATCCGTGGTCGGACAGTACTGAGATTCGTTTAGTGTATATTGTCAATTAGACTGAGGTAAAAGAGCTAAAATAAACCATTTTGTTCAAATATTTTATTTTATACTACACGTCAAATTTATTTTTTGAACAATTTTTTTTTTTTTTTTGCATTAAACAATGAATAATTCCTTATATCGATGAATAACCCCTTTTAAATGAAACTGAAAACTAGAAAATCAGCACAGGCTCAAGGCCGCAGAGAGCCAAGGTGGACCCCTAGTCATTTTGGTCATCAGACCCCCCTCCACCCCAAAAAGTTACCAAATTTTCAGATTCTGAACCAGGCCGCTAGTTTTTGACTAGGCTGACATGGGCTCTTGTTGGCCCTGCGTAGGCTGAGAAACAAGCAACAAATGATTATGAGAAAGAAAATATCGCTTTCTGAAATATTTCCGTTAAAAACTTAATCTTTAGCTGGAACTGCTAGTCCAAATTGCAAAACTTTCTTAAGCTTGAAGTACAGTAGACCCTCCTTTTACGCGGTTTAAGATTCGACACCTTCAGTTTTACGTGGGTGCGGCAATGCAAACAGATTAAATTTTTCCCCTCTTTCAAAAATCCAAACTACTAAAGATTGCAGATTATGCGTAATCAGCTGCATTTTGGCGTGCTAATAATTGAGCTTGGGCCCCTGGAGACATCTTATGCGATTGTTTCCAGAACTCTTTCGAGAAGCAAAGTTATTAAACTCGCACAGTTCAGAACTCACTGGAAGAAGAGTTTTTAGGAGTGACAAGAAGACCAAGTCAACAAGGATATCAATGCAGGTGACGCACAACCAAAAGTAATTTTGAGCCATTCCTAGACAACAGAAATGATCTTTCTGTTTTGCTAGTGAAGGAAGATTCTATCATGCAAATGATGCAAGTGATCATGGATGTGCTAATGCTCTGCAAAGAATTACAGAGAAAAATTCTTAATGACTGCCAAGATTATCATAGCCAGCTCTTCTTTATAAACAGAACTTGAAATTAATTTATGTTTTCCTTATGCATAAATGTCAATGTAAGTACACATCAAACTTATTATACAATTAGTCATCACTGGAATGAACTATTTTGTTATCTACGGAACCAAACCCCATTTTAACACTATTATTGGGTCTCAGTTTACGCAGCAGTTCCACGGAATGTAACCCCTGCGTAAAACGAGGGTCTACTGTATTAACTCGTGTAATATGCATTTGCAGGTTCTGAAGCATACTGATTTAATATAATATAGTGTTAGAAATCGATAGTTTCCACTAGTCCAAGACCACGGGGAAACTGTTTCAAACCACCAGAAAATAGAATTCAGTAGTCCACGGGACCAGTGATTGATCATCTGTCAACTGAGCCATTTCATATTTTTTTATATTTCAATAACTTTTTCCAGTAGAATGCACCATCGGATTCATGTTTTGAATTTCAAATTAAAGCAGTCAGCTCCATTATACAAATTAAATGAGCCAAAAAACACCTAAATAACATGCAAATAAGTTTATGTAGAAACATATTTTATGTTAATCTACATTTTATATTAAGCAGGCCAGTATATCTTCATACCCACTGCTCTGCAGGAAGTTTCCTTTTTTTTTTTTTAAAGGATTTTCGACACTAATATGTAACAACTGCTAAAGTTAATTGAACTTCTAAAAAGGAAAAGATTTTACAATTTAATCTGAAAAATAATTCAATGTAATCTTAAAATAAGAAACTTTTATTTTTTATTAAAAAAAATTTATTTGTCTGCATTCTTTCAATTTCAATAATTAATAAACACTGGTATAAAACAAATTGAACAAAGTTGTTTTCACTGCAAAACATAAAATAGCACATAGGTTATATAATATGTAAAAACAATTTTACATACATTTAAAAATAAATAAATTCTTTACAACTAAAAGCAAATAATACACAACTCACTTTTGTAAGAAAAAGTGCAGCTTATCATCATAGATGATAACACAATCTGTGTCTAGAATGTAAGCAGACTTGAAACACTTGCAAGCAATTTGTTTCAATTATTTGTGCCTCTTACATTTCCATTTAGGTCTTCTCGCAGCTTCAACAGTTTTAATAAAAAATCAACTTAAGGTCAAAATAAAAGAAAAACAGTAAAAAATCAACATATTTGATATCAATCGGTACCCTGATTATAGATGTACACAACACACACATATAAATATATATACACATATATATATATATATTTGTAAATATTAAAAGATTACAATAAGAATCTTCTCAATCTTTATACTTTTTTTAAATGCTCATCCCTGTGTCTTTCCTCCCAATCTTCCAACTGGCAATCCAAGCTGCAATAGTAACGCTGTTCCCGGAACTTTTCCTCGTAGCAACGAGCACATATCTTGTACGTTTTGCGCTTCGGTTCCTGGGCCTGACAGTATGCGCATATTTTGAGTTTTGTTCTCCTCTCCGGCTTTGCAATCCCAGGGGCCAACTCCTTGGTGATGTTACTAGATTTCAAGGATTCCTTTGCATCTTTTTCTACTTTACAAGATATCACAGTATTTTCTGACTGGATTAATTTTAAAAATTCTTCTACCTTCTTGTCACTGTCATTTGGTATCACAGTATTTTTAGCATCAATCACATTATTTTCATTACTCCTTTCAATATGTTTTTTACCCTCAGGAGGGACTGCATTATTTTGGACTTCTCGACATTTAGGAAGTTCCGCAGCTTCGCCAACCAATTCTTCAGTCTTCACCGAATTTTCTCCAGATGCTTGTGGTGATGTCTTCAGATCATGATTATTTTCATCCGTTATTGGTTCATCCCAAGGCACATCATTTTCACAATTATTCAGCTCCAAAGACTCAAAGCTGTGGTCCGTATATGCCAAGCTGCTGTCCGAATCTTCCAGGAGCTCTAAAAACTTTTCTAACCCGGTTTCTATTGCAGCTCTAATACAGGGATCAATATAACGCTTATCAGCTTTAAGTTTTTGCTCTGGTAGATCAGTTTTTGAGAGATCATCAGGATTTTGTATTGTTGCATTTTCTATTTCTCTGGGACCATCATTATTATTTGCAGCAAGATCAGCTGCAAGTTTCTGCTTGGGTGTTACATCAATTTTTGAAAGTTTATCAGGGTTTTGTATTATTGCATTTTTTACTTCATTGCCACCATCATTATTATTCATAGTAAGTTCGGAGGGCTCTTGTTGGCACTTTGGAAGCTCCTTATTAGTCTCAGAGGACACCTTTTTAGCTTGTTTATCTTTCTTCCGTGATTTATTTTTTTTAGATTTAGTCTTTTTTTCAGTTGGCACCACTGGAACTGTACACTTACAGGCTACACAGCCTGAATCAGAAGCATCAGAGGACTGAACTACTGTTCCATAAACTACATCTCTTGTACTAACTCCGACCGTGGTAAAGGAAGTGCAATCATCTGGCAAAACATTTTCTTTATTTTTGGCTATAGTTTTATTGGCAGTTTTTTTTAATTTTTCGTAAAACAATTTGCATTTATCAAGACGCAAGTATTCCTTCATCAACTTTTGAGCTTTTTCGCGTAACAGCATCTGAAACACAGGATTTTCCAAGTTTTCTAAAGGAAAATTAAAAGTATTATTCGGAGAACAATTCTGTTTTTTCGACAATTTTTTCTTTAGGCGTGCTTTTATGCTAATTTTTTTCTGGAACTGATGATAAGAATTGAGCATTTCTGGCCCAAAATAACTAGCACTTTGATCTAAAAAATCTAAAGGATGTTCATGTGCTGAATGTACAAATGTTTCAATGTTTTTGCTGTGTGCTTCAGCTAAGGTGGCAACAGTTCTTTTATTTTTTTTGCAGGAATAGATCTCTGCCGAAAATATATTCCAAAATTCTTTATTTGCTTTTTCGTCAGATGTCGCATCTTTGAGATTCGTCTCGCAACTTCGTAAGCAAAGTTTGCTTCCTTCACATATAAAAGGCTCTGTGCAACTTGCATCATGTCTTATTTTGCGTCGACAGTGAGAATGCGTACTGCAACTCTCAATCAGAGGTCTAATCACACCGAATGCTTTCATTTCCACGTTTTCTTTCGAACTTTTGAGAGCTTTAAATATATTCAAATCATTTTGAAACCGTTCACAGCAGTCTAATTTTTTATGATTGCTAAAAGTGTTATGAATGTTACAAGTGAGCAGCAGTTTCGGCAATTTATCTTTATAATGGTCTGCAAGGTAACGATTAAAACAAGTTGGACGGAAATTGTCACTCAACCAGTTTGGATCTGGCATCCAGTACAGCACCTGATTATCTATACTTTTTTCTTCTGCAGGAGTCAGTTCATGCTCTGAAATCCAACTTTTCAAAAGGTATGCAACAGCATTATAAAAATTCATGTATAAATAATAGGTTGAAAATATTATGTCGGCCGGCAGTGCGTCGTCAAATTTAGACGCACCAAATATGTTGGTGAAGGCATCCTTTGTTTTGGGATCGTCCAGAGAAATGCGAGGCAAATGCTCCAATTCGGAATTTTCACCTTCAGAGAAAAACTCTAGAAAATGAACTATAACAATAATCAAGTGCTCAATAAATAATTTTGCTTTTTCAGCATTTTTTTCAACCAATTGCTTATGTATGCAAATAAAAGTGAAACTAAATATCCTCTGTGGTGTTGTTGCCAGCGTCACAACATCAATGCAATCATAAAATGCGGTTTCAAATGTGAGTAGAAACCTCAGCCAAAATGTCTTTCCCTGTGATATCCACATTTTCTTGAAGAGATCTGGATGTGATTGTAAAAAAGCAAATTTCTCTTTGTCTATGTCGGTGCTGAAGAGATCATTGTCCTCAAAATGCAAATTTATGATCTTCATACTGAACAGTGGCAGATGGGAAAATTCAATACTTCAGTAAGTTCTTGATGGTAAAGTTGATTTTACTTTATTTATTTATTTTTTTTCCAATCCAACTAAATAAACAGAAAAAAGAGACATGTTTTAAATTACATTGATACCTGAATAAAATAATTAAAATGTGCAATCATGAAAAGTACTTTTTATATTAAATGAGACTTCACTTAGCTACTTAGTGGTCCATATTCCGCCATTACATGTGTGATTTTCTGATGCTGTTTCTTTGCAAACAATAAAAGTTTAGAAGAAGTTATTGAAATATTTTTTTTTAGTATGACAACAAAGATCTAGGATTATTTTAATGACAATATTTTTATTGCGGTAAAATTCTAAATTTTTTCATAAAATTTTAATTGTACAGTTAAAATTTAGAATAACACAACATAGTGTTAAAAGTTTAAAACATAACGCTATCTAGCATTATGTGTCTGACTCAGAAAATCTGTAAAAAGGCTACACCTCATTTTATTTCATAATTTTCTGTGAAGTTTCGAAAGTGAAATGAAGCATGTTTTTCTAACATGTGTCTACATGAGGTACATATTCCATACAGTAATTTTTATCTGAAGCTCATATATTGCCAGTAAAAAATTAATACGTTCTGTTAAGTGTGTAAGACTTTAATGTTTTAATACCTGCCCTCTTGGAACAAAGTGTCTGGTCACTCCACTATTACCACTGAATTTATTCTTTGTACTCGAAGCTATGTGATCAGGATTTCCCCTACCCACATAACTTAAACATGTGCTCACAAGTGCCATGTCATCTACATTAGAATTTTTTTTTTTAAAAATAAAGAATTTTTAATTTAATTACAAAATTTCAACGTTGCATAAATTTACATAAATGTTCATATAATGGATCGATTAATTTAAAATATGTTTTTACACGAAGAAGACAGTGATAAAAATACGGTCAATATCTGCTAAAAACAAAGAAGCTCTCACCACAAGAACATAAACTGGATCCTTGCTCTGAAAGTTTGGTTAAGAAGTAGGGCTAGTACTGCCATTACTTGAGATTTTTTAAAAAATTTTTGATTGGGGCAGTTCTCAAAAGGTGGGAACAAAAAAGTTAACTTTGAGCAATTTCAAAAATTTTCGAATTTGATATCAATTTTGCTTTTATTCTATAGTATGCATACCTAGAACACAATATATGAACATGAAAAGACAGCAGGTTTTGTAAAAATTGTTAATTAGCAAATTAAATCAGCAGTTTGTAGGTAACAGATTTTGGACATTGTTGTCCTGTAGGTACCGGATTTTGGACATCATCATAATGTAAGTTTCACCATTTTTGACAACTGTTAATCTGATTTTTAACTTTTCCAATGAAAATTTTATTTACTACTTTTTGAATTTTGCAATTTAATGATAAAGAGGATATTAATGAAGTACTTAAATGGCTATACATACTGCTCTTTACATATAATAAAGTTTGGAATGATTTTGAAGAAGTTCATGAAGGTAGAAAAAAGCTTCTTGGAAATAATTATACAAACTTGTAGTTTGATTTATAGGGACAAATAAGGAATAAAAATAGAGACAAATAAATACGACATATATATTTTAAAGGAAAAATAAACAAAATATGCTTTAAGAAAGAATGTAAAAAGTGACATCTTTTTTAATAATGATTATTTTTTCTAATGTCATAAGAATTAAAACGATGTCTAAAAAAATTATTGAAAAAAGAAATTCGTATTTCTATTGGGAGATCGTTTAAATTATGTTTCCAAAAGAAAGAAGAGAAAAAAAAATTCTAAAATAATAAAAGCGGCGGGGAAAAAAAAAAATTGCTAGCGCAGGTGATAAAGTCGCCAAAACTGGTGCAGATGACGATTAACTACATTTGTCATTGGCGATTTTCGCGCAAAAATGGCTTTCGTTCGATCATAACCAGCCATGTTTCTACTGTAATTTATGTATTGTTCAATGTGTAACGTATTAATTATGCAAAAAATACCAATGGATTAAAGAAGATAACATCATAATAATCTTTTTTATTGATGTTAGAAGACAGTGGATTATAAAAAAATTATAAATAAACGGACAGAATTATCGGCGGTCAAGATCGTAACGCTATTTGGACATCTCACATGTATGTTTAAGAAAAATTATTTTTCTTTTAAGATATTGCATAAAAGCTTATGAAAACACTTTTAAACAATTAAAAAACTGATTCTGAGGATCGATAAATACCTTTAAAACAAAAAACATCATATACTTAGTTCTCAAAATAATAGCATTGTAAAGGTCGTAACTTTTGGACATGCATCAAATTTCAAACTTACTTTTTTCTAAAATCGTTTACAAAGTAAATAATCTGTCTTTAGTTTGTGTGTATTTGTGTAAAATATTAACAAAAAAATATTCAGACGTAAGATTCATGCCTTTAATTTTTTTTTTTGAAACGTATGGAAATAATTTAAAAAAAATTTTTTTTTAATGGTACATTTGCTCAGTTAACGTTTTGGTATGTCCAAAATTGTGCCATTTAGCAAAGAAAATATTTTTTTAAGGGCATTTGAAGAGCTTTTTTTTCCATAATTTATGTCAATTCTTGGTCTCTATACAGCATTATAATTTACCTCAAAAATTTTAGAGTTAATTAAAATGAAAGGTTATTTGGTGTTGAAGCTTCAAAGTTGAAGTCTGTGTTTGCTCCCACCTTTTGAGAACTGCCCATTGACGTTATCCTGGTAAAACATACAATGTTAACATGTGCCCCCTTTTCCCTTATATTTATTTAATGAGTGTTCATCACTCTCTTCTGCTAGAAACACGTTTCAGCTGCTCAATGCATTATATGCTTTCATAGAAACTTCTTAAAACTTCATGTGTTTATTGAATAAAAAACATATCAACAAATACCTTTTTTTTATGGGGCTCTATAATTATGCAATCTCGGAGTGACACAAGACGATCTTCAAGAGTTAAAAGGTTAAAACCATAAAAACATTTCTCGATAACTTCAAAGCAGTGAATTGACGAATGGAAGAATCATTACAAAACAATTCTTTCCATTGGTGAAAAAGCTCATGCTCTTTAGCATGTATGACTTCGTTTGAATTTTTATTCAATTTGTATTGAGAAAATTTTTTAAAAAATGCTTTACTCTATCAACGTCTTCAATCCGCTACCCTTAATTTTCGGACTATTCAAGCCACAGTTCCATCTACAATTGAAACTGAAAATAGATTTTACATAGATGTACATTTCAATCAGGCGTGAAACTTTTCAAAAAGTCCTTCCTCCGAGCCAATCTTAAAAAGGCCAAAAAAAGAAAAAAAGCGACAAAAATCCACCCAGTGGCAGAAAGTTTTGCAGCTGTCTGCGACAAGCTTTTAGAACTTCTTAATCTCTCTGAAAAATTTCGAGCGTTGTTTCAATATAAAAAATAATAACTGAGTCTTCTTTTAATAATTATTTTTTAAATAAGGCAGGATGTGCCACTCTCCCTTTCTCCCAAAGACGATGGCGCACTTCCCTAAATTCTTTGAGGCACTCCCCCTCTCAAGAACAAGACACCCCCCCCCCCCCAAAAAAAAAAAACTGAGACCAAAATCTTTCTCAAATTACCTCCTCCTAAAAGTTCAATGGTGCAATCTGATGACCCCTCTGTCCTTGGTGGGCACCTGACATTTGCAGACATCCGTTGGCTATTGAACAGGAGA
Source organism: Uloborus diversus (assembly GCF_026930045.1). Taxonomy (NCBI): domain Eukaryota; kingdom Metazoa; phylum Arthropoda; class Arachnida; order Araneae; family Uloboridae; genus Uloborus; species Uloborus diversus. The sequence goes on from NC_072734.1 coordinate 17,604,924, forward strand.
CCGTCCAGGATTTTTCACAGGGTCCATTTTATTTATGAAAAATCAATTCATTTTGTGAAAAATCAAATAATTTTGCGTGGGGGGGGGGGGGGGATTGTAAAACAAAATTTCAACGCGGGTGTTTTTGTGATATTTTTTTTTCCGTTAAAAATATTCATTTCCGTTAAATAATTGAAACAAAAAAATAAAATTCAAGCAGTGGTTGAGCATTTAACTCTTGAAACTCTTAAAACTCTCAGAATTTCGTTTAAAACTTATAAATTTCGTGATTTCAATAAAAATAAAAGGAGAATTGATTTGTTTACCTCTTAACAAAGCGTACTAAATATCAAAAATTCAGTTTTCAAAGCGGATGCAAAGAGATTGCAATTCTTAAAGTGAAGACTCCAAAGGTATAAAAACGGCTCATAAAAGAATTAATTTTTTAAAAATTGTTTTAGAGTTGCATTTTAGAAGCCTGTGAGAAACCGTCATTAATATCTATAGACAACAGTTGCAGCAAAACTAAAATCCTACTCAGCATTTAAGTTTTTGACTCATAAACAAAAACAGAATTTCGTTTCAAAATCTTGAAATGATGATTTTAATACTTTTCATTTATTTGCCTCCATATAAAGCAAAGTTAGGTTGAAAAAAAAAGAGTAAAATTTAAATTCTCATATCAGATTGCATTTTTCAAAATAAAAGCACTAAAAGTAGAAAAACGGTAAATAAAAGTTTATTAAAATAATTGAATTTTAGAATTACCATTTAACAAGGGTGCATATTGAATTTTATTAATATCACTGACATATTCACCGAAAAATTCGGAGTCGCGAAAAAAAAAAGGATGAATAAAGGTTAAACACCAGACACTAAATGGGGATAATTTTAAAGCTGGTGACCGTATCTGAAGCAATCACATTTCAATGCGCTGAAAAATGCTTTTTTTTTTTTTAAAGTCATTAGCAGGGGAAAAAAGTTCTTGCACTGCATTTTTAGAGAACTTTATAACAACACCACTGCTAACCATATGATAAAACAATAAAACAAACAAGCAAAGTTATTCACTGTGTTAGCTATGTATTGCTTGCATCCCAGAAATGTGCTGACTTTTTGTTGTACACAGAAATATGCGTTATTTTGATTTCAGATTTGCTTTTTCAGTAAACAATTTGAAAAAGATTGTTTTGTTTTGGTTTATAAGTGCGCAGACAATCAATGGGAAGAAGAACAATAACATGTAGGATCATTCTCTCCCTACGTTAGCAGTTCATTTTGTCTCCGACAGTTGTGGACAGCTGTTTTTCCCACTACCGACAACTGGACAACTTTTATTTTTTTAGCGCGGACAGAATTGTCCGCACGAGAGGGTTTCATTGTCAGCGACATCGTCACCGCGGCGTTTCTGCCACTGGGAAAATCCACATGATAATGTGAAGTCAAACATTGATTTTTTAATATTTTGTATGAAGTAATAGATTTGGTTTCGAATAAAATTAACACAAGATTTGATAATTATTTTTCTGTGCTGGGTTGGATTTTGTAAATGAAAAATAATATGTTTCAATTATGAGTAAAATTTTTAGCATGAGGCAAGAAAAATTACAAGCAATATACCGAAAAGACCATTTATCACACCCAGAGACTGCAGTTTCGTCCTCGTTATGTACTCATCAATCTGGAATAGTAAATAACAGAGCTGGAGGCAGATGACATCTCATTGAAGCTGAGAGTGCCGATGAGACTAGATTATTCAATGATAAAAAATTAAGTTGCCTGGGTGATTTTGAAGAGCAAGATATGAAAAGTGTTTTCACACATAACCTTGTAGGCTTCAATTATTTTTCAACTATTCCAATCAGATCAGAAAGATTTTTATGTCTCAGGAGGTTAGAGAATTATTTTTGAAGCACAATGGGCAAAAAAATTCAAACAAATTCATACATGCTAAAGGGCATGAGCTTTTTCACCATCTTTTCTGTTTAGCTGTACTGGCAAAACAGCATGACACTGGATACTTAGTAGATTAGTAATACGATTCCCTGTTCTTCCGAATTCCAAAAATTCATGCATTAAAACTTTTCCAAAAGGTATAAAAACTTTTGTATCAAGATGTTTTGTATGATAACTTATTAGAAAATGAATCAAAATTTTAATTGTTTCTAAACACTAATTTTTATTTATTTTTAACAGATTTTATGACCACTTCCTGTTAGCTATGTATGTTTCGGACCACACTGTGGTAATACATATTTAACAAACTTGACCCCCCAAATGAAATGCTGATGCCGCCCCCCCCCTGGGGAAGTCCCCCCCCCCCCGAGCTGTATGCATATTTTGAATAAAAATTATTTTTTCCTCAGATCTTATTTCTTGGAATATTGAATAGATTTTGCATCTGTATTTTTCTGGCATTAAGAACTATTGATAAGTGTTAAGACTGAAAACTTTTATATGAGAGGAGGCATCTCTGTTTAAGCAATCAGCTCCCCTCCCCCCTTTAACACATCTCTACACCGGTGGCAGGTACTCCCCCCCCCCCCCCCCCCCCCCCCCCCGCCGAACCGCAAACAACAATATCCGTCCACATTGTGTTCAAACACTTTATGCATAAAATGTAAACAGTTAGTCTCTTTTCAATTCATTAGTTATTTTTGAAAGTAAATATTTGAATTACTACTTTGTTTCATGGCTAATAAAATTAATTTGTGTTATCCTCAACTAGGTGTCGTATTCCTGACCGATATTTTGATTTTTATTGACCCTCAAGCAATACCAGAAACTTTTTGTACCAGGCAGTTCTAAAAAGGTGGGAACAAAAAAGTTAACTTTGAGCAATTTCAAAATTTTTGAATTTGATATCAATTTTGCTTTTATTCTATAGTATGCATGCCTACAACACAATATATGAACATGAAAAAGACAGCAGGTATTTGTAAAAATTGTTAATTAGCAAATTAAACTAGCAATCTCTAGGTAACAGATTTTGGACATTGTTGTCCTGTAGGTAACGGATTTTGGACATCATCATAATGCAAGTTTCACCATTTTTGACAACTGTTAATCTGATTTTTAACTTTTCCAATGAAAATTTTATTTACTACTTTTTGAATTTTGCAATTTAATGATAAAGAGGATAGTAATGAAGTACTTGAATGGCTATACATACTGCTCTTTACATATAATAAAGTTTTGGAATGATTTTGAAGAAGTTGATGAAAGGTAGAAAAAGGCTTCATGGAAATAATTATACAAACTTGTAGTTTGATTTTTTGGGACAAATAAGGAATAAAAATAGAGACAAATAAATAAGACATATATATTTTTAAAGGAAAACTAAACAAAATATACTTTAAGAAAGAATGTAAAAAGTGACATCAGTTTTAATAATGAATATATTTTCTAATGCCATAAGAATTAAAACGATGTCTAAAAAAAAATTATTGAAAAAAGAAATTCGTATTTCTATTTGGAGATCGTTAAATTATGTTTCCAAAAGAAAGAAGAGAAAAAAAATTCTAAAATAATAAAAGCGAGGGAAAAAAAAATTTGCTAGTGCAGGTGATAAAGTCGCCAAAACTGGTGCAGCTGACGATTAACTACATTTGTCAAACTGGAATCCCCCTCTGGTAACCTTTAGCTTATCGTATACTGTGTTGTCGCCAACGGAGGTTTGCTTGGCAATTTTCGCGCAAAATGGCTTTCGTTCGATCATAAACAGCCATGTTTCTACTGTAATTTATGTATTGTTCAATGTGTAACGTATTAATTATGCAAAATACCTATGGATTAAAGAAGATAACATTATAATAATCTTTTTTATTGATGTTAGAAGACAGCGGATTATAAAAAAATTATAAATAAACGGACAGAATTATCGGCGTCAAGATCGTAACGCCATTTGGACATCTCACATGTATGTTTAAGAAAAATTATTTTTCTTCTAAGATACTGCATAAAAGCTTATGAAAACACTTTTAAACAATTAAAAACTGATTCTGAGGATCGATAAATACCTTTAAAACGAAAACATCATATACTTAGTTCTCAAATAATAGCATTGTAAAGATCGTAACTTTTGGACATGCATCAAATTTCAAACTTACTTTTTTCTAAAATCGTTTACAAAGTAAATAATCTGTCTTTACTTTTGTTATTTGTGTAAAATATTAACAAAAAATTATTCAGTGTAAGATTCAGGCCTTTAATTTTTTTTTTTGAAACGTATGGAAATAATTTAAAAAAAATTTTTTTTAATGGTACATTTGCTCAGTTAACGTTTTGGTATGTCCAAAATTGTGCCATTTAGCAAAGAAAATATTTTTTTACGGGCATTTGAAGAGCTTTTTTTCCATAATTTATGTCAATTCTTGTCTCTATACAGCATTATAATTTACCTCAAAAATTTTAGAGTTAATTAAAATGAAAGTTATTTGGTGTTGAAGCTTCAAAGTTGAAGTCTGTGTTTGCTCCCACCTTTTGAGAACTACCCTACCCTTAAACCATAGGTTTATGCAGGGGGGAGGGGGGAGTCATTCTTCAGCATGACCCCCTAAAACTGTTTTCTGTATCCACCCCAGTCTGTCTCTACATAGTATAAAATGAAGTCTCCAAAAAGCGACTGTTTGTTTGAACACACAAAACTCGGGAACTACCTGGCTGATTTTGGTGAAATTTTCACAGTATCTTTCTTTTAGCATTGGAAAGGTTTGCAGACCGGTTCAAAAAAAAAATAAAAAATCAATGAGAAGTTCTTTTTTTATTCCAATTTAGGCCGAAGTTTCACATAAATTCCCAAATTATGGGGGTGAAAAATCATTTGCATATATTAGTATTACATATCGTTGGAAAGAATAGATTTTTTTGCGTTCTACGCAATTTGTTTCAATGCTCTACCTTAATTACCGCGAAAGTTATTTGCGTCTTTAGCTCGAATTTCTTTATGCCTAGCTGAAATTTAAGCACTATTTCTTCACTAAATCTATCAATAGAAAGTGAAGGAATTGTCCCACAGTTTTCTTTTTAACACCATTGGAAAAAGCGATATTTTTTACTCCAGATCCATTTCGACCTATGGTCCAAAAACTAAGCTTCTATCTCAAAAGGAAAAAAAGTTACAAGTCTTTTTAAATGAATTTCAAAAAATCTCATTTCCATTCAAATTGTTAACCATTTTCTTTCACATTTTAATTCCTTAAACTTATTATATTTTGTGTTTCCATGGTTACTTTTTAAATCCATCTTTCTCGATTCAATTTCTTAAAAGCAGGGTTCGAAAATATGGTATTTTAATATGTATCGGAAATTTTGACTTCTATCCGATATTTTCAATCAGCACAAACTCAAGTCTTCAAAATGGTAAATGAATCCTCAAATCACTCTTCATTTTCTTACATTGTTATTACAATATGTAGACTTAAAATTAACGCTTCTTTTTATTATTTATATCTTATATTTCGTTTTACATTTCTATCAATATTGATGGAGTTAATTTAGCATTAGCTGTTTCACTCATCTTTCTTCTGTAAGCTACTTTTACACAGTTATACGATTCAGAAATAAAAAATATAAAATTGCTACATTATGAATCATTTTATGAATATAAAGTAAAAAAGGAATACTATTTGTTATATAAATCATGCATTAATAATTCATAAAAATATAGTACATAATTTTTTGGTTATTTTTAATAATAAATCAACAATATTACTACGATTAACATCATTTTTATATTAAAAATACTGTAGTTGAAAAAATTGATCGAAAATATCAAACTATCATGATATTTTCAAAATAAATATTGGATATATATCATGATATATATCGGGGAACCCTGCTTAAAAGTACTTTAATATCTGTGATCATTGTTTGGGAGGGAAATTTTGCATGATTTTTTTTATTTATTTATTTAAGCCTGATTGTTGAATATAGGTCACTTGACACAATTTTTATTTTCAAGGTGAACTGGGCAAAGCAGCTAGCTTCTAAGCATTTAATTTACATTGTTTTTGGTTAGATTCAATTTTTTCTCCACTTACCAATTGCTGTTACCATGTTGTTAATATAATTGTATATATAAGGTCCCTTTTTTTCTGTAGCAAAAACTGAAAATCTGTTGGAAACCCTGATACTGGGTTTTAATGCTTTTCGTTTTTGTATAAATGAATTTACTTAAACGAGAAGTTATGCTACATTTGTTAATAAATAAATTTTTTCACTTTTGAAATGAATTGCACTTAAGTTTGCCTGTTTGTTAATTTTTTACTTCACGGAGCATTCTTGCAGAAAGAAATTCGGTCCAGAAAATTTGTCGCAGAAAGTAAAATAAAATTCTGCCACAGGGAAGGGTACATTACAAGTATTTCTAAGCAGCAGAGAAGACGAGAACTAAAAACAGTTGGTCAAACAATCCCTGCTGAAGTACTGTGAAAATTGATGAATGATGCGTCTCTGAAATTCTATTTCGTTCACTTCTTCCAGGATATTTTGTTTAAAAACTAAAGCTATGAGAATAAGGAACGGTTTCACTAAGATATCTTTACAATGGGAGGCGGATATCAGGGTCATTGGGCTGCGTTAATGCTCACCAAAATGCTGCTGAACTATAACAAGAGTTGGTCTTTCTTTGACATACAAAAAAATAATAAAAAATGAAGCGTTTATAGCAATGAGCCAAAAAGCAACCACTGCTTTCCAAAACAATTTACATTGTTTAATTACTTAGTTAATAACAATTATTGTACATGATATCCCCCCCCCCCCTTAACATTACCTTTGAATCAATGTGTGGTTGTTGTGCATCTTTCTCCAGTGGACTTTTATGTATCTTGAAAACAAGAGCTAATTCAAAAAAAAATCCACTACCATATTAGTTGTTCTAGACCTTAAATTAGTACAAATTGTCTATTTAAAACCAGAATGCAAACTAAGTTTTTTTGTTAACTAACGTAATCAATGCCTTTTCTTCCTTTGGAGTAAAAGAAAAATTAAACTGATCAGCATTAAATGGGTACTTATAAATTATTCAAACACTTTGGATTTGGCTAATACTATTTTTAGTCTTCAGTTATTAACTTTAGTTGTGAACTAAGAAAAAAAAAATCTGCTCATAACTGAACTAATAACTTGAAATACATCCAAATTCATAAAAAATAAGTTTTTTAAGGGCTTTTTAAGCGTGCATCTATAATGTATCTTAGAAGCTGCATAGCTCAGATCAGCAAGAGTAGGTTTGGTGAAAAGGATTTAGAAAATCATCTGAAAAGGTTTATCTCTAGTTTTGGATTTATCCATTCCAAACTTCAACTTAGAAATATCAAAAAGAGGTTTTTGACTTGACTAAAAACCACAGTTAAAGCCACCAACTGTCAAAAACTTTTCACCCCCTCCCACCCCCCGATTCCTTCTAAGATCCGTTTCACAAACATTTTTTTTAATGTAGAGTCTGAAACATGTCACTTTTTTTGCCATAACTATTTAATTTACTGTTTGATTAGCACAAAATTTTACTCTGATTTAATCCTACCAGAAAAGAAACTCAAAATAAAACAATGTGCTGATCAAACAGTAAATTAAATAGTTATAACAAAAAAAGTGATGTTTCAGACTCTATATTTGGACAAAATACTGTAAAATGGCCCATAAACAAACACAGCATCTATAAAGATATCACAAATCAGTTAAAACCCAAATTTTCAACACATAGCAAGACTTCATACAATTTCAAATTTCAGAACATAATGCATATTTTTAAGTTTTAGCTTACAATTCACAAAGTTGAATGTTATTGCCTATAATAATAATAATTCTCAAATAGTGCCATTTTAAATACTATTAAAGACGGTCAGATGTAGTAGATGAAACAGATTGTTAATTTCGGCATTAAAAAGGGTTTGTAAACAGGACATTTGACTCGCAAAACATGATACTGAAGAAGAGTCCTAGCAACAATAAAATAACTCACGTTTCACTAAGCGTCCAGTGTTTCTATGGAAGTATAATTAAAAAAATGCATTGTCTTATACTAAAAGAATTGTGATTTAAAGCGAACATGTAACTGTCATGAAAACACAATAGCTATAAAAGCTTTGCATGCCAATACATGCGTTAAAATATTGCTTTAATTTAATACCGATTTCTTTCTTAAAAAGTTGGAACACTTTTAAGAGTGAGATTTTTTTTTAAATATAAATACGAAAACATGTTCTTCGCGAACAAATATTTTCCGAATCATGCATTCAGTAAGGATTTTATGGGATAGGAAATTAAATGAAACAGCAATCGCCAAAAATGTTTTTTGAAAAACAATACCCGCGAATTTTACTGCACAGCATATGACAACATTGCTTTGTCCATATGTCATACCTGAATAAATTCCTTATTGATGCAGATGCTGAAACGGTAAATCCTTCAAAAAATAAGTCATTAACATGCTTTCTATATTTTCTACTCCAATTAACTATTATCAAAATGTGTAAAGGATTAATCTGTGGATATTTAAAAAGGAATATTCAATAACGTTGACAACCGAGTTTTAAGTTTGATGACTGCTTATGCTTGGTTACAGTTACATTTTTTGTAGGTTAAAAAGAAAAAAATATCTGGAGTAAGTACAAGAAGGATTCATGTGGCTAGGGTGTGAGTTTGGGCTATTTGTACAACTCAGTGCCATTCAAACTTCAATTTGAATCCTCCAGTCGGTTTTCCAGGCCGGTCATGTGGTGGCGCTAACTTTTGTTGGCGCTAAATTCGGTTTGTTTTCTTCTACATTTCATATTTATGTATTTTAAAGTTGTATGAAATTATATACGCTGTTGCTATCTCCCCCTTTCTCAAAGAAACAGTTCTGGGTTTATTAGAAAAATTATTCCCAATGCATTGACAATTTCATACATTTCTTTTCATGTATCAATTTACATCTTCCCGACTAAGATTTTTGATAACAATTTTAACATTCGTTTAAAATATCATTTTTTAGAAAATAAACTATTGACATTTGCAGACACTTTATTCAAACTCATGTTTCTATGAAAAGGGAAGATAAAACCTCGAAAATGTTTCATTTACTCCTTCATTCGAAAATAAAAAATACTTAATCTTGAAACCGTATTTTGTTTTTACATAAATGGACCGTTCATTTTTCTCGTTGCCTGCAGATTTCTTAACTTTATCCCTCTCCATGAGCACAACATTTTTTCATTCACTCTTTTATTTTTATGTAGCAAAATTATTTTTACAGATTAAATTCCTGAAAATATAGCCTAATGTATATAGTATATGTAGTCTAGTTGTAATGATGGGGGAAATAGTTTTGTTCTTTTTCCATGTTCCCCCCCCCCCCTTTTCATTTCTGTCATATATTTTATATTGGCTTCATTTGGGAGGATCAGGAGGTGGGGGGTCAATTGACTCTCCCTCCGTAGACTTTAAAAACATAATGTAATTATGGATTTTGATCGCCCTGCCCTCAAAAAATGTGGAGTGCACATGGCCCTCCCTCTCCCCATCCCTCTACATACCTTTAAAATGACAAACGTTTTTTGAGTTTTAAAAAATTGACAGCTTTTTTTTTTAAGTAATATCTGCATGGAAGAAATAAAAATGAGTATGTCCAAGAGCCTCCATTCATATGATAATTACATTATCAACATCCGACACCACCACTACCCTTTCTTTTTTCGGAAGGGAGATTCCTTTCAAATATTAATTTTCAAGCTGTGATCAGTGTGGCATCTTGAAAAATCTGTACTACTAAAAACAATCAGATAAAACTGGATTTTTTTTTTTTTTGAGGGGGGGGGGATATTTTAGAAGAGCCAGAACTTTTCATAAAAAACGTCAAGAGTATTTTCACGCCAGAAATAATGAAACTAAAAAGGAAAGTTCACAATTTGTTTGATTTTTATTGCAAGATTATTGTTGGCATTATTCTGTTTATTAAATTTCAAACTAGTCAAAAGTACAAGTACAGTGCCCGCCACTAATAAAATCACTGGATTATAAAATCAGCCGCTTTATAGAATCAAATCTGGAAGAACAGAATCATTTCTATATCAAAACATATTAGGTTTTCCTTTAATAAAATCATAGTTGCCGTTTTATAAAATCAAACTTTTGGAGAGCATATGTTAATTCTTCTCTGAATAGAAACAGGATTTTATTTTTTCTTTAAAGGATTTAAAACATTGCAGCACTAATAAAATAACAAATTCCACATGAACAAAAAAAAAGTGAAGGTTGTACGTTTTTGGGGGCGGGGGGGGGGGGAGGATGTTGAATGAAAAAAAAAGAAGAAGAATGAAGCAGTCTCAAGAGAATTGTTTCAGAGCCATATATTTAGTTGGTGCTGCCTGTTTCCACTTCGCAGAACTGTTTCGACATGCAGCCCTGCTCACTCACCACTGAGTCAGTCAGTTCGTGCTCATTCAGCTATCAACAGGGGTTGACAGTTCATTTTTACAATTAATTTAAAATTGTTAGCTAGCAAGTCGTGACGACTTGAGTGTGAAAGATTAATTCGAAATTTTGAATTAGTATGACAAGCCAGGGGCGGCAAATAGGGGGGTCAAGAGGGGGCGGTCGCACCCCCAAATTTTTTGAGCAGAATGATGGAAAATGGGTGATTTCAATTTATTTAAGTCGGAAATCAATATTCATTAAAGGAAATCTCGCTGGTTCTCAGCAACTATTTGATGAAACTCGACACACTCTCAGACTAGAAAAAGTGTTTTTCGTTATTTGGTTGATTGACTTAGAAATTCATGAAGCTGACTTAGGAATTCATGAAGTATTTTTGACTTTTTCAGAACATAGAAAACTGGTAGAGAACCATGGTTAATTTTAACTAAAAAAGACACTGCCTCATATAGGCTAAATATTTCACACTTGTGTGCCCAGTATGTCCTCCGATGGTATGTCCAATAGGAGAGGCTCGTGAAAAGTGGTGTGTCAGCATGGTTTTCACAAGAAAATTCCTTGATATTTTACATCCACGTTTACGCTCATTTTTTAAGTGTATATTTATTTAATGAGTGTTCATCGCTTTCTTCTGCTAGAAACACGTTTCAGCTGCTCAGTACATTATAATGCTTTCATAGAAACTTCTTAAAAATTCATGTGATTATTGAATAAAAAAAGACATATCAACCAAATACCTCTTATGGGGCTCTATAATTATGCAATCGCGGAGTGACACAAGATAATCTTCAAGAGTTAAAACGGTAAAAACATTTCTCTATAACTTTAAAGCAGTGATTTGACGACTGGAAGAATTATTGCAAAACGATTCTTTCAATGGTGGAAAAGCTCATGCCCTTTAGCATGTATGGCTTCGTTTGAATTGTTATCCAATTTGTTTGCATCGGAAAAAGGTTTTTGAAAAATGCTTTACTCTATCAAAATCTATATTTTCAATCCACTACTCGACTATTCAAACCACAGTTCAATATACAATTAATCTGTGCACCCTACTACCACAGTTCAATCTACAATTGAAACTGAAAATAGATTTTTTATGAATGTATATTTCAATCAATCGTGAAATATTTCAAAAAAAAATTCTTCCTCCAAGCCAATTTTAAAGAGGAGCGAAAAAAAAAAAAAGGATTGGATTTTGAAAACGAAAAATAAAATGTTTCAACTGTGAGTAAAATTTTTAGCATGAGGCAAGAAAAGTTACAAGCAATATACCGACAGAATAGTTTTCACATCCAGAGACTGCAACTTTGTCCTTGTTATGGACTCATAAGTCTGGAATAGCGAATAACAGAGCTGGAGGCAAATGATGTCTCATTGAAGCTGAGAGCGCCGACATGACTAGATTATTCAATGATGAAAAGTTTAAGCCCCTCGCAGTTTTTGAAGTAGCCATGGTGATTTTGAAGAGCAAGATATAAAAAGTGTTTTCATACATAACTTTGTGTTACTTCATTTATTTTTTAACTATTACAATCAGCTTAGCTAGTAGAGAAAGTTTTTTTTTAATGTCTCAGGAGGTTAGAGAAATATTTTCGAAGCACAAAGGGGAGGGGGGGGGGACTTTTTCATTTAGCTGAACTGGCAAAACAGCACGACATTGGGCACTGATAGATTAGTAACACGATTCCCCTGCTCTTCCGAATTCCAAAAATCATGCATTATAACTTTTCCGAAAGGTATAAAAACTTCAGTAGCGAGATGTTTTGTATGATAACTTTTTAGTCAATGAATCAAAATTTTAATTGTTTCTAAACACTAATTTTATTCATACTAAACCGATTTTACGACAACTTCTTGTTAACTAATGTGTTTGGTTTCGCTTTGGGGTTATACATATTTAAGAAACTCGACCCCCCAAATGAAATGGTGAAATGCCGCCCCTGTGACAAGCTTCCTAAATGTAGTTAGTGTGATGCTGCAATTAAATTAGGGATTTCTCAATCTTTACTTTCAAATTCTCTTTTTCAAACAACAATAAGCCAATATTTTAAGACCTTTGAGAAATTTTAAAAATGTACCATATGTAAGTTAAAATATCAACTGTATTTTGCAACTGAACTAAAATAATACAATACAACTAAACTAAAAATAAAATACAACTAATCGTAATTTATTTCTTTTTTAGAGTATTTATACTTAAAAACCTTTTATTTTTTTCAGTGCATGAGTGCCGGTTTATAAAATCAGCCGCTTTATGAAATCAAATGTCCGCAGAACGAATGTGATTTTAATAAGCGGCGGGCACTGTACAGTAAAAACCCTCCTAATGGACACCCCTCTTATGCAGAGAATTTTTAATCCCCAAGTCCAAGGTAAGTAACATTAAACCCCTGTCATCAGGACACCTCTCTATCAAGGAGAAAATAATTTGTCCCGTTAGTATCCACATTAGAGGAGTTTTACTGTAATTACAACCAACTCGAAATTAGGCAGATTCCTCAATTTAAAGGGACTTTGGGAAATAAATTGTAGTTACAGAGTTCACGTTAGAGAAAAAAAATCCAAAGTGGGGTTTTCGACAATAAGAGTTGTGCAAACTGCCTGCGAAAGGATTTTTGTTGAGTAGAATTTTGAAAAATATTGTGGGAATTGCACAATCCCACTTCTTAGTGAAAATCCTGATTTTTATATAATTTTTTTTAAAGTATTATAGTGTCATATTTTTATTTTTTAACAAAAGCTAAAATTTGTTTTGAAAATAATTTTTGTATTTTTCAGATTTTCTTCACTATGTCGAACACATCATTTGAAGTTGGGTTGAAGGAAGAAATCGCTTCTCGATATTTCGAGAAATTGGAAGATTTCAACTACCCAATAAATGTAGAATTCCTGAAACGCTGTCATTGTTTGACAAGGAAGCAGAGAAATTACATAAATAGTCTGTTCCCTGGTAGGCTGTTTTCTAATTTTCTTGAAGAGTTCCCTGATATGTTTTTCTTAGAGAACGACAAAGTGATTCAGTATGATCATTTTCTGGAAAGTCATCGACAGTCAGCTTTGGATTATTTTGAGGAAATATTGAAGGATTGTGACAGACCTATTGACATTGGAAATCTCTGGTGTCACATGGGTAAGTCATTTTTTTTACATGTGCTATGACACTGCTTAGAAAGGTTAAAGCTAGAGGATGTCACTTTTCTATTAAAAAGAACCAAGCAAGTATACATATTTTTTTATGTAAAATTGAGAAAAAAAAAGTAGAAAATGCAATTTTCAAATGTCAGGTTGTTTGATTAAAGTGAAAAACCTACATAATTTTGCTTTGAGAATTAACAGGACATTCAAACACATTTAAGCTCAGAAGAAGAAAAAACTAATTGGAATATTATTAATTTTGAAAAAGGTAAATGAAAATAATATAAAGTTGCAAGAAAACTATCACTGATCAGAGTAATTATGGTTTTATTGGTAGAAGATTAAATATTAGTGCATTTAAAATAAGATTTAAATTGGATATTTTATATGAAAAAAAATTAGATTTTTTAAATTTTTCTCTCTCTACCAGTGGCAAATTTAGGGGAGGGGGGGAGGTCTGTGAGTCTGCAGCCGTCCCCAGTCCAGAACTAAAAAGGTTTTTTTTTTTCTTTTTTACAGCAGCAACACTTCAGCAAAAATACATAAAGAAAAACATTTAAAACTAAAAATTTTGATTTGTTTTTGAATTACAGCCCTTAAATGTACTCTGGTATTTTTATGTCCTTACTAGTTTTGGGAGAGACTAACTCATTCCTCCATAACCTCTCAATAGAATAATAATGGTTAGGATTATCTGGATACTCTACGGAAGGTCAGTCTTTCATGTCTCCCATTATCGAACAGCATAGCTTTGAGGGCGATCTGCTGATGTCTTGTTGCTTTGTTCGAGTTCTGAACTCATTCGCATGTGTTTGCTGTTATCTCCAAGACTTCACCGGTGACAGAGAAGTTGGAATGGTATCGTGAAGCACACAGATTTTTATGATGCGTAGTGATGTGGATCGGGTAAATACCCAGTGGGTAGGTAAATATTTTTTGGGAATTTACCCGGGTATTTACCCAAGGCCTGGGTAAATACCCAAAAACAGGGTATTTTACAAAAAAATGCAAAAAATGAATGGGAATTTTTTTTCTTTATTTTTTTAAAATCTAAATATGAAATAATTGGTAAAACTGATACATACATATGGTATTACACAGTTTATAACTTCTTTTATTGAAAGAGTTGATGAAAATTATGAAAGAAACATATCGTGAACCAAGGAATCTTTCTTTTCAGTGTCATAATTGGAGAAGATATTTGCTTTTTTTTTTTTTTTGTAACTAGTTAAGCTTTTTACTTTTTGTAGAATGACTTTTTATAAATGAAATTTGGCTATCAACATTGATTAGGCATATCCAACACATTTAATGTGAATATCATATTAGATTGCTAAGTTGTTTCACACAATAATTCTTCTTCACAATACAATTTTGGGCAAAAATTTATTGTTTTGTATATATGGTTGGTTATACAAAGTGTATTCTGAAAGTAATGCAATGGTTTTTTCCAGGCCGATTTTTTTGGTCGGAGTATAATCGTATTTGGTTTAGGTGAGGGGGACCCTAATGTTTTCCGGAAAACCAGTCTCGGGGGTTCTCCGAGCTGTGAAAGTGGCCGGACATAAGTTAATGTTAATCTCTGCGCATCGACCGTGTCACGGGAAAAATGGTATGCGATTAAGTTTTGTTGCTTAACCAACAAAATCACTTGAGGAGACTAACAAAATGATTTGTGAGGCTTACAAGGACTTTTCTCTGTCCTATTCACAAGTTTTGAGGTGGTTAAAGACCTCTAAAGAGGGCCGGGAAGAGGTTCAAGATGAACAACGCTCTGGGCAGCCATCAAACAGCAAAACCGACAATAATGTAGCCCGTGTTCCTCAATTGTTGGACTTTGACCCTCAATTGACTATCAAGATGTTTGCAACTGAACTGAACATGTTGTCTACTGCTGTGTTTTGCATTGCTCAAGATTTAACGATAAGAAAAGTGTGAGGCAAGTTCCTTGCCATAACACGCTGCGAATCCACGAGTTTCTGGCTAAACACCAAGTGAAAAGGCTGTCCCAGCCCCCTATAGTCCTGACAGACTTCTTTTTGTTCCTTCGGATTAAGGTAGGCCTGAATTGAACCCATTTTTCATCCCTAGAAAAGATCCAATTAGCCGCGACGAAGACCTTAGGGGAGGTCCCCAAAAACGCCTTTCAGGACACTTACCAGTCATGGCAGAGAAGATGGAAGAAATGTGCAGAAGAGCCCAAGGAGGTTACTTTGAAGAATTTTGAGTGTTTGCGCAAATCTGTTCAATAAATTACTATTAAAAAAAATAGCATTACTTTTGGAATAGACCCTGTATATATCCATAGTTTAATACATACAGAAAAGTATTTCAGTTGAATATAAATTTTTGAAATAAATACCCGAGTAAATACCCATTTTGGGTATTTATCCGGGTATATACCCTGGGTATTTACCCCTAAAAATAAATACCTGGGTATTTTACATCACTAATGATGTGTCATTTATTTTTGTCAAAACTAAACTAAAATCAGATGTAAAGGATTTCCTATGGCTGGTAACAGGACCACAGCACATGCCTCCCCAAGCCCCCCGGGTTCAAGGTTATTTTTCGGCGGCTCTGATAGTAGTTCCGAAACAGCTGCACTTAACTAAACTACTATTCTTTCAGATTAAGGTGAAAAAACAAAGTAAATAAAGCACAAATATTGGAGAAAATACAGCATATAGCTATTTCAAGGTTACAATGGAGCCTATTCATCAGTGCAAAAAGCTCACCAACATAACCAGAAGTTGCGAGAGAACTGTTCTCTTGCAACTTTTGTGTAATGAGTTTGTTGACTATCTCATGATTGAAAAGTTGTTTAATTTCTTAAAATAGGCTTCAAAAACTTTATTTTCTCCCTAAAATTTGAGTTCTCAAACAAAACTATCTCTGTTTTTCACTAGGCCGTATAGTCAAAAATTTACATGTAATTTATTAAAACTGGCACAGATTGTTCATTTTGATATCTATAAAATTATTGTTGGCATAGTCATGACTGCTTATACTTAAATTCTTACTTCTAATACTAGTACAAAGGTATAGTTTTATTTTTTGTTCTTCCCATTTCTTCTATTAAAGATTGTTTTATTTTCAGAGGATGCAGATAATTTTGTGATTAGTTTTATAAATGCATTTTATCCTGGTGAAGAGTTTTCAAGTTTCCTCCAATCAAATTCAGACTATTTCGTGGTCTATGAAAATGATACAGTATGGTCCACTGAAAAAGAATGTGTGCGATTCTACCAGAGCTTGCTTAGAAAGATGGGACAAGGAATTTACTATTACCACTTACTGATGAGCAGCAGTCGTGCCTTGCCGCAGATCAAAGCATTCCTTCAAAGCAATTACCCGGGAGAGCAGTTTCGAGTTTTCCTGGAAGAGAATTCCGACCATTTTCGGGTAGATGAGAATGGATTTGTAAATTTTGTCAAGTTAAAATTTGAAAATGAAATTGATAGCTCAGAAGAACCTTACAGTGATAATGGCAGCGTGTACAATGCGTATGACGATGACAAGCGTGATTTCGACACAGTGGAAGAGGCAGCCGCAAACTTTTTCCATGCTAAACTCCTAGAGTGCTCTTATTACCCTCATTTCATGAAACTACGAAATTTTATCTGTAAGTATGCATCAAACTTTCAACTTTGCATTTGGGGACAATAGGAACTTGTTAGACCACGGGTGGGACCAGTCTCGATAATTTTAATTTTATTAATATTTTTTATTTTAATTTATGATCAACAAATAGCACCGATTGTCCTACCAATCCGCTACTGAAATCACAGGGGGCAATTATATTGAACAAATTCCATTTTAGAAACCTATTTTATTGTTGTTTTGCTAGTGTGGAGTAACTTTCATAAACCTGCAACTTATTATTTTTTTTAATGGTTTTCATGAAGAATGGAGTAATAAATTGTATTCCTCTTTTAAAGTTCCATTAGTTCAAAACTATTTTTAGTTTTTTTACTTTTTGTTGTGAAGAAAAAAGTCATGACAGCATTTTTTTTCAGACCAAGCATACTGGGTACGTTGGTCCATTTTTTGAACCCAGCCCTCCCCCCCCCCAAAAAAAAATGTAATTTTTAGAAGAATCCAAAAAGCAAAATTTTAGTATTAGCTAGCAACTGTGAACTTGATAAAGACTCAAGTTGTGCTGATAAAATGAAAATGGTTCTGGCAATAAAGAGTGTAAAAGTAGAAGTTGGTCAATCCAATATTTGGTTTAATTTAATACATTGTGTTGATCTTTAAACTTTAAGGTTTTAAATCCCAATCACGAAACAAAATAAGTTAGTTATAAATTTTGGATAATTTTTATCATTAAAATCATAGAAGAACTTGTTTTTGTAATGTGGACCAATATACTTTGGGCTTGGGGCTCATTGGTCTACTTCAGGGTATCCAACTGGCGGCCTGCCAACACATATTGTGTGGCCCGCCAACTTCTTATTCAGCATACTTCTTTTTTCGACATTTTATGATATCAAGAAGCATCTGAGACTACAAGCCGGGATCCCCGAAATTTCCTCTTGATCACTCTTTTACTCCTTTCATTGTATTGGGAGAAAAAAGTACGGGTCATCTACAGATCAAGGTCAAGCAATCTTACCCTGCACGCTGGTTTTCAAACGAATTCCTAGAAAGAGTTGTTTTGCGTTTGCGGCGGGAGACAGGGAGGGAAGAGAGAAACATTTCAGATAAGCAAACCTATCTGCAATTGGTTAAAAATAAAGACCCCCTCACTGACTCTACGGCCTTTGTTGACTTTGAAAATGAAATTGAGAGCTTGCTCTCGTCAACTCTCTGCTCGTTTCCGTTGATAATATTTATCTGACTGGTTGCGACAAATGTAAAGTTCTTGGTTAAGCTTGCATCAGCTCCGATTAAGCATTCCTGCCCTTGTAAAGGCGGCGGATCGGCCTCAGTTTTCCCATTAAAATAAAAGCAAATTGTTTTATAATCCTTCTGTTTCATTGTTTTATAATTAATAATTCAACTATTGTTACTGTAAAAGAGATAAGAGGTTATCGTTTAACTTTTTCAAACTGCGGCCCGCCAGGTGATCAGTGACCGGAATTCTGGCCTGTGAGCTCTTTGCAGTTGGACAGCCCTGGTCTACTTCACAAAGTTCTGTTAAAAAATTAATATTAAAAAAGTTAATAAATTGAACATTTTCAAAAAAAAAAAAAAAAGCTGGGATGATGAACAACATTTAATAAATCTCAAGGGGGGGAGGATCAAACTGCTGATTTAATTTTAGATGAGATAAAAAATGAAAAGTATAGAAACCTGTCTTGTATTAATTGCTTTTTCTCTCTTTTCCTTCTTTCTGTTATGAAAGTTATATTAAGCATTCCAGCTGCAAAGTTTAAAATTTTTACAGGGGTCCCATAACAGGGAAGAGGGGTGCAGACTGCCATTGAAATTTTTGGGGAGCAGGTGGAGGGAGATATTAGAAGGTTTTTAATCTCATGGGATAGGGCACTCCTGATTTTTATGCAACTTTTTAATACATAATTTTGATTTCTGCATTTAAGTAAATTTTAAATTGAAAATTACGTAATGACAAATAACTTTCTGTTGACTGTCAGTTTGTTTCAAACTCCTGGAGCCTGTTCCTGTTGTATTTAGTTCAGAAACCCCTTGTACCTAAAAACATGTTGATTATATCTTTATCAGTTACGTGCATATTTTTCACTGTTGTGGGTTTTTTTCTTCTTTTTCAGACCAAGCCACTAGATGGGTTAAAATATTCATCAATGCAAACTATCCTGGGAAGAGATTCAAAAGGTTTTTGCTGTCTCAAACTCATCATTTTATTGTTCAAGTTGATGGTACGGTAAGACTTACTGAGGAAGAGTGTGTTTCATTCCTTGAGAATAGATTGCGAATTGTAGGTGGAAGTTTGCACCATACTACACTATTTTGTCACGTTGGTCAAGCGCATAGAAATATAAGGGATTACATGAGTTATTATCTTTACAACACTTCGTTTCAAGAATTTTTACAAAATTATCCAGAGCACTTTCATTTGGATGCGTATGGATTTGTCTCTTTGTCTGATGAAGAACCAACAGCATCATGCTGTGCTGACATTGAAACAAGTGCTGCTGAATATTTTGAACAGATTTTGATCGGTACAGACTCTTCTCCTCATTATATGAACTTCAGAGGACATTTAGGTAAGGCAGTCATAACGTGGATAACTAGTTCTTGATGAAAAAATTTTTGCCCTGATTTATTAGTCCTGATATACTAAATGAATTGATTTTTTTTTTTTTTTATTAATAATAAAGTGGTACCATTTGTCAGTGGAGCATTCACGAAAATCAACGAGTTCTGTACAGCTGTAACTTTCATGACATTACTTATATTTTTTTTTTTTGTGACTTTCTTTGTGGTTCTAAAGGTTTATGGAGTTGTTGAATATTACCAGCATTACATTTTTACATGAGTTAATGCCTTTTAGTCATTGATACACATATGCACTTGAAATATATAAAGTGTGGTCTCTAATCAACAGTGCAGCATAGCTAGTAACATACGCAGACACAAAGTCAATAAGATGCTTGGGTTTATCAATAGATCTATTTCAAACAAATCTAAAGTTCTTCTGCCCTTATATAGAAGTTTGGTAAGATCTCATTTGGAGTAGGCTGTTCAGTTTTGGTCTCCTTATCTTAAGAAAGATATTAATGTATTGGAAAGGGTTCAAAGATGGGCTACAAGGCTAATAAATGGACTTTCTCATTTAGACTATGATTCCAGGCTTAGAATGCTAAAAATGTACAGTCTTGAGCAAAGAAGAGACCGAGGGGGACATGATTCAGTTGTTTAAATTTATTAAAATGAAAGAGGTTACGGGGCTGAAGTTTAGCACTGAAAACAGGACAAGGGGTCATTGTTTTAAGCTATTTAAATCTCAGGCTAACATGGATATTAGGAAAAATTATTATATGAGCAGGCTAGTGGAACCTTGAAACAGCTTACCGGAAGAGGTGGTAATGAGCAAGGGAGTAGATAGTTTTAAGAGGGCCATCGATCTTCACTGGGGATTGTAAATTGACTAGGACCAGCCTAGCTGAGCCCAGAGCCTGTTGCTGGTCATCACTTTTGTATTTGTGTTCTGATTTTTTTCAATGCCACTACATAACCTGTCACACTTATGCTTTACTAATTTTGTTACATTTCTGTTTTTGTGCAGCTAGTAATCCTAAGTTAGAGTTCTGTATTTTGTATTACTATGGTTGTTTCATATTAGAAAGAGCTGGAATTCCGCTGTCATGCAATTAAAATACTTAACTGTGTAAAATACATGTTACAAAGAAAATTATTGCTATTAAAAATGATCATGTGCTGTCGAGAAGGACTACTTTTCGATTTAAACTAGTAAGCTTTAATTTGTTGTTATAAAACTGATTATGCACAAAAAAAATCCTTTGTTAATGTATTTTGCTGTGAACCTGGAGAACCCAAATTCTAAGTCTGATGTTGCAGAATTAATCAATGCCTCATTCTTCAAAGCAGGCAAATTGAGAAACTTGGTTTTTCCATAACATTTAGCTAATAAAATACAAATATCAAAATATTCTGCAGCAGTTTTGATATATTTTTATTAATCAGTTATGGGATAATATTTGCTGATTTAGCTTCATTTCAGTTGCATTTAGAGCTTAATTCACCATTATCTAAACTTATTACAAATAATAATATTGAAATTATAATTACTATTAATAAAACAAAAAGCAATTAAAAATCCAGATATTTTGGGTGTAACAAATGCAGTTTTTTTTTTTTAATTTATTGTGCATTGAGTGGTTTTTGCTTAAATCATTACCGATTCTCTCATTAGAGGGATTGAGGGGATAGTTTTCCTCCCCCTGCAGGGTTCGTACACTCCGGGAAAACCTGGAATTGTCAGCGAAAATGACATTAAAAAAAAGTCGGGAAAGTCGGGGAATTTTCCAAATTTGCCCCTCCCCCCCCCCTCCCAAAAAAAATTATAATTTTTTTCCAGGGAATTTTGTACTATGAGATCTTATCTTCTTTTTTATCAATGTTTCCTGAAAAAAAATTGTAAAGATTTTGAGGCAAATTGTTTTTTGATTGCCAAGTCTTTTCAGCTACGTGTGAAATGTAGTCGCCATCTTTGGTCATTCACAAGATGGAAGTAGACACAATGCTTAAATGCGTTTCCAAAAACGAAGCATAATTGAATGTTTTCTTTAACTGCAAACTAATAAAAATAACATGATGTGCTGTATTTTTTTTTTAATTAATTTTTTTATTATTTTAAAAAAATTTCTTGAGAAATGAAAAATTTGGTTCGTAAAACTTAATCTTATCTTCCACTGCCTTGGACTCAGATGTGCTAAAAACGTTTCAACTGAATTTTAGTTTTATGAAGATTTATTATTTTTAAGTTGTTCTCATGCTACAAATTCAAAAAAAAAAAAATATCCTTATTTTTTTTGGCATTAGCCGCCATATTTGTTCATTCCCAAGAAGGAGGTACACAAGACTCTTTAAGTGCCTAAGTTTCCAAAAATGGAATTGGATGTTTATTGCAATGTTAATTATTGAAAATAACATAAAACGTGGCTTTTTTTCTAGAATTTTTCTTCATTGTTTTTTTGAAAAATGCATTATTTTATCTTCAGAATATTACAGTATTTTCCTGTATATAATCCGTGGATTATCTGTTAAAAAAGTAAAATTATTGAGGTGTGGATTATACGCTGCCAAGGATTATCTGTGCATTTTTTTCTTAACACCAACGCATTGAACCTCAATATTTCCAGCAGGATTGATTCACCATTAGAGATCATGACCCCTGCCTGTATGTTGGTTATTTTACAAAGCTTGAATGGTCTTCTTAGCGATCGTTAATCCTGCCTGTATGTTGATTATTTTACATAGCTTGAATGTTCTTACGCGATTCAGGCTACATAAAATTAAAAACATACAGTAAAAACGTAGTCTTCTGCACAAGATAAGACCGTTTGCTCTTTTCTTGACTCTTTCTCTTCAAGTAATTAGTATACTATAATGACAATTTTGAGAAAAAATCTTTATTTTTTAGATTATTTTGTTTTTTAATATTGAATATACCTCAACAGTTATTACTTCTTCACATTTTTAATTTAGTTGCTAAAATTGTATGTTGCATCCAAACTTCTTTTTTTTGCATCGTATTATCCGCGGATTATACAAAGGTTTTTTTCTTCAAGCCGATTTCAGGACCTGGGGATTATACGCTGCTGCATATATTATACAGGAAAATACAGTATTTTATTCAAATTCATTTAGTAGCTTATGTGCTAAAAACTGACAATTTTGTCTTTTTTTCAGTTTTTTAAGATTATTCATTGTTTTTAACTACTTTTTTGCGACAAATTGAAAAATCTACTCATTATCTTAAATTTTTAACTTACTTGCCATATTTGGTCTTTGCACAATGGAAGTAAACGTAAATTTTCAAAAACAG
Source organism: Uloborus diversus (assembly GCF_026930045.1). Classification (NCBI taxonomy): domain Eukaryota; kingdom Metazoa; phylum Arthropoda; class Arachnida; order Araneae; family Uloboridae; genus Uloborus; species Uloborus diversus. Next base: position 17,627,953 of record NC_072734.1, read on the forward strand.
AATTCGATGTTTATCTCAATGTAAACTATTGAAAGTAACATAAAATTTGAAATAAATTAAGAATTTTTAAAAATTAATTATTTTTTAGAAAGAAAAATTTTAATGTAAGCATCCTTTAATATGCAAAAAAAAAAAAGATGATTATTGGCATTGGCCTATGATCAGCATTTTGTTGATTTTTGTTATTATGCCTTATATGGTATGCCAATCAATGCAGTAAGTTATTCATATTTATGCTGAAAAATAGCTTTGTATTTTGCTTAATATGTTTTGTGTTATATACAATTAAGAAAATAAAAAGAAGTGTTGTAAACCAAAAGTAGATGCTAAAAGCTTGGTGCGCGATAACAACAAAACGCTAATATTATGCATGGCACGTGGTATCAAAGAAATGCTAAAATAAGGTGAAAGTACTTTGTTTTCAACAAGTAGTAAACGAATTAAAACGATTTTGAACAAAATGTTTTTAAAAAAAATTTAGAGAAAAAAAAATTAGTTTTTTTTTTTTCTTTTTTAATCTAAGAGGAAAAGTTTCAGTTCTTCCGCGTTGCTACTTGAAAAAACTTTGATTATTTTGAAAATATTGTTATTATTTAAACTTAATTTTGAATGAAGCGAGTAACCTGGAATTTTCTAAAAAACAACCTAGAACACCTTGAAAAGTCAGGGATTTTTTTTAACCATAAGTGTATGAACCCTGCTTCTGGTTTTTAGAACCTTTTTTTTTTTCATGTGTCCAAGTTATTAGTTATTTCGTTCTTGTAATATGTATTGAGTATATACTAGGGTGGGTTGAAAAACACATTTTCTTTCCAGTCAATTTCTAATAGCGCGAAAAACTTCCGCATTGGCATCCTAATAACAGGAAAAATAATAAAAAAAAAATTATAAACTATTTTTGAAATCGCGCAAAAGCCTTTAAATTGGGAAAAAATCGGTAATTTTTAAAGACCTATGAAAATACACTTTGCAGTTAACAAAACTTATAGAAAAAAATTGGAGGCACATTGTCGATCATCTAAGTTTGCGCAGAAAGCCTTAAAATACCATTTTTAAAGTAAAAATTATATTAGAGTCATTTTATGTCAAGTGACCTAGTGGTCCCCACTGGACCATCTCCGATTTGGATGAAATTTTATAGAGGTGTAGAGATGCCTTTGAAACTAATCTATGCAAATTTTCAGAATATGCTGTAGCTCAAGTTTGTCACCTTGCTTCTTTTTGTTTATACCATTAGAAAGAACATATTTTTTCCTATAAAAAAATTTTTCTTCATAATGGTATTGTTTCGGATAAGCATGAAAAAATGAACTTGAAGTACTATTTGTCGTTTACTAGAAAATATCGTTTAACAATGAATAAAGAATGGTGATTGCCATGGAAACCGGCTTATGAGATTTTGCAAATGAAATATAGTAGAAACAGAGAAGCATTTTGTTTTGTTTGATGTGTCAGTCTGTTTCCAGAACAGGATGTTTTTCTGTGTCTATCATATTGAATTTAGAAAATAACTTTTTAAAAGAGAAAAAAAACTATTTCTCACAAATAACAGTTGCAAAATCACTTACACACCGGTTTTAATGATAATCACCATTCTTTATTCAATTTAGGACGAGATTTTCTCGTAAACGACTAATAGGATTTCAAGCTCATTTTTTCATGCTTATCTGAAAGAACACCATCGGAAAGAAAATTTATTTTTATAGGAAAAAAATAAGTTCTTTCTAATGGTATAAAGGAAAAGAAGATGCAAGGTATCAAACTTGAGCTACAGCGCATTGAAAATAGGCTATTTTTCATGTGAACCTATTTGATAGTCACTTTGGATGGTAATATCTTTTAGAACATCAATATTTACGCTCTGCAACTTCTGTCCACTTAAAACCATGTATATTGGCAATAGAATTAACCAAGTACGAGCTTTTGAATTATTTTTGTTCTTAATTTTGCAGAAAGAACAAGAGCGTGGCATGAGAGAAAACGCGCAGGTGACGTGACAGTTTTGAACGTCAAAAAAAAAAAGATAAGATAAAAGTTTCACTTCTATCATCTGTCTTTGCGACGCACCTTTTTTTTTTTTTTAATGAAAACTCTGCACATTTCCATTTACTACTGCAAAGCTTATTTATGGTCCTGAAAGGGTTAAATGCGAAATAGCCTTACTTCTTAATGAAAGGGACGAGGTTACTTTTGAGGGACTATTTTGTTGTTACTGGAAACTGAGACTGCTTGGTCTGAGTGCCAGGCTCCTTCCATTCATCCAACATTTAATTCTTATTTAATCTGCTAGTATTAAATATAAATTATCTAGTATTTTGTAGATAATATTGTATTTTCATTAAAGTAGGAAGAATTTGTACAACTGCATTAAACATTACAAAGCACTTACACACTTACATTATTTCAAACATATATGTCTAGATTTCTAACTTCTCTTTTCTTTTTTTTTTTTTTTTTTTTTTTTTTTTTTTTTTTTTTTGCTAGGACAAGCAAGTGAAGATGTGACTGATTATATCAACAAGTTTTATCCAAGAGGAGCATTCAAGTCATTTTTATTGAATCAGCCCAATTTTTTTATACTGAATCGAGATGGAACCGTATGCAGTACAAAAAATAAGTGTATTCATTATTTTGAAAATATTCTCGAAGAATGTGGTGGAGAAATCTACTGGTACAACTTACAATTGCATTTGCTGCGAGCTGCACCCTGTATAAAAACATTTTTTCGGAACAAATACCCTGGAGAAGAATTTCGGAACTTTTTCCAAAATCAACAGCATGTATTTAGAATCGAAAACGACGGACTTGTTTCTTTGATTTCAGAATGGCATTTTGTGAATTCCTTTTAACTGTAAAAACAGTTTGTGATTAGCATCAAGAAAATAAGAAAGCTTTTACAATGCAATTTGAATTTATACTGAAGTTTATTTTTTGTAATACTGTGAAAATATTGTTAAAAAAAATATTGTTTATTGTTAAAAATTGGTAAATTTTTTAAGTTATTTTCATAGCACAAGGGCTAGGTTGATTCTGCAGTGAGAAGCAAAGGGATGTAAGTAGACTTTATAAAGTTTTGAGTAAAACGAGTTTTAAGTTTAGATCCTAGGTAAGCTTTCATTGAAATTTGTTTCTAAATCATGCTGTACAGCAGCACCAACCAAAGCTACTTGTATCATCTCTTACCCCAAAATAGAGGAGAGGTTCTCCTACCATTTACACTGATTATCTCCAAATTTTGGTACTTAACAACCCTTCACTTCTCACTGTTCGACTGATGCATTCACAGCACACCACTATAGCTACTACTGGTTTTAGATGGGCTCTGGGGAAAACTGAACAGATAGGAATTTTTTTCAGAAATAGAAAGTTGGAATCAATATGGCTTAATAGCTTTCGCAGGATGTCTTTGCTCTTTGCATCTATCTATAAATTTACTTCTTTAGCATCGAAAAGGGGTTCTTTTTAACCCCAAAACACGTGTCTGCTGTTTCCTTCAAGTTTGTGCTCTTTACGTTTTATTTTCTTTTACTTTTCAGACAGAAAGGTAATAAGGTTCAGACAAAAAGGTAAGGTTTAATTCTTATTATATTTTTATTAAAATTTTGTTCTAACTGTTAATTAATGGAGAAGGGGTAACACAAAATGTAATTGATTGTAAAATTGCTGTATGAAGTTTGCTAAAGTATGAAACAAGATGCATGAAATAAACCATTACAAGCATGATGAAATCAATAAACGACACATCATCAACTTTTTCTAAGTATTACTACACTTCATTTTTGCAGATGAGTATATATGCAGAAATTCTAAAAAAACATTTTTTATAGGTGGCATTAGAACTAAAAGTTTACAAATGACAGTTTGGATTCATGACTTCAGTAAAAAATGCATATGCATGTGTGTGCATACCAAAATGATGACAAAATAAATATGAATTAGGTGATTGTATTTAGAAATAATGAAATGCATATAGTAAGCGATAAATAAAAAAAGTAATTCAACATTTTGAATAATTCAGATTCATTTGAAAGAACAATAAATACTGGATGTATCTATACCAATCTCTAGCAAGGTTTTGTTTTCCAAAAACAGTTCTTTGTGCTTGAAATATGCTACGAAATTTTAAATAAGCTCAGTTTTAATACTTTGCTTTTCAAAACAAATATGTGCATGAAATCTCCATAAGAAATTAAAAATACTTTAATAGTTCAAACCTTAATAAATAGAACAAGTTTAAAAATATGACACATTGTGCTGATTTTAAAAATTTTCAAAACTAAAAATAGTGACTCAAGTAAGAACATTCCCTTGAAAATTGAAAATCATGTTCACAAAATGATGGGGAAAATGCTTTATCAAGTTTTTAGATTTATATTAAATTAACTGAAAAGTTTAGGAATTTCTTAAAACATATTTTGGGGAAATAATAAATTATTAGGACACAGCAAAGTATCTAGAAATAAACACCAGAAAACATAAAACAAGTATACAGTGGGGTAGAAATTTCATGGTAATGAAAGTGTAACTATTGTTATGATATATTTACGTAGAATAAAAATATTTTTCAGTAATACAACTAAAAAAGTTACATTTCGTCATTTCTTATGTTTAAAAATGTATAAAACACTGCATTTATGACTGTGG